>NW_028145960.1:10000-52500 GCF_977016875.1 Pavona decussata
CAAGAAAGCATTCTTCCTCTGTTTTTTCTTCTTGTTGTTTTTGGTTTGATCATCTTCCTCCACCTCGTCAGGACTCTTTTTCTTCTTCTTGCGTTTGGGTTCATCATGTTCCTCCACTTCGTCAGCACTAGGCATGGTTTCCTGCCGTCGTTGCTTCTTTTTGTTTTTCTTTTTGTGTTGACGTTGTTCACTTTTTTGTTCTTCTTCAATTTCTTCAGGTGTTTCTTCAGGGATGTCTTCCGCGTTCTCAGCGTTCTCACTCTCGTGACTTTCTTCTCGTTGTTGACGCGATCTGGTTGCTTTGGGTGTAGTAGGAAGCCAACTGGCTGGTTTTCGGCTTTGCCTCGAGTTGGCCCGAAGGCGTTCTCTGCTGGTGCTTGCTGAGCTGACTTGGGAGAAAGTGACGCTCTCGTCGTCTCCGTACATCGACGAGATGTCGCTACCTGAGAATGATGGCCGCGGATTCGATCGGTACGCCGTTGAGGTCTGTCCACGATTTGTGGCTGGCAGACGTGTTCGCTCAGATGTAGCTCTTGTGCTGGTTGCCGAGGAGGTTCTTGTTTCTGTACGCGTACGTGGGCGTGATTGGCGCTCCTGGTTTTCTTGCCTGTGATCTTCGGATCGCACATAGAGACTGCTGTCGTATATGTTCTGTGTTCTTTGGATGGTACGCCAGCGCATTAGTATCCCATCCATGAGATACTGCATCATCTTCTGGGAAGATGGCTCGGGTTTGAAGTTTTCTGTTGCGGGACTTCTCACTACCTGCTGCGCAAAGGCGTCCGGGTTATGTGGAAGGCAGATGATTGCAAGCACATGTATGGACATCATCAACACCGGGCCGCAAGCATTGAATGCATCTACAAACAGATCCTCCACCTGCTGATTGTCGTTGATCGCCTTAAGGACGTCAATCACGTCATCGGCAGTGGGAGGATCTGTTAGCGTGCGATCCTTGTTGTCTAGTCTTCGTAAAGAGTCGATGATTGGCTCTATGAACTGCTCGACTTGGTCCACGAAATGGTCAGTGTAGACTGTTCCGCGGTGACGTCTTACGTGCTCGACGTTGTCCTTCAGTGTACTGGCCATTTCGCTGATCGCGATGTTGGGTTGCGACAGCCACTCACAATTCCAGTCCTTTAACCGGGCAAGTATCTTCTCGTCTGGGATGTTCTGCAAGGCTTCGCCGTAGTTGAGCAGGAAACTACGAGGGAAGTGTTTGTTGTAGTTCGGTTTGTATTGCCCCGAAGTGGACGACTGAGACATTCCTGCAAAAAATGAAATACATTAGTAATAGAAATACCAGTGTATAGAAATGTTACTGTCGAGCGGGTTGGTCTCCTATGATGTCGTTAGTAACCTTGAAAGTCCGGGTCAGCGGATAGGCGGATTACTACATGAGAAACTGGACTGAATCTGATGGATCCGTGCGAGCGTGGTTGACTGTGGCACAAATCGTAGGTTCCCTTTGCATTGTGGGTAATAATGGCATTTTTTGACACGTAACACATAGTCTTGCGGACAAAGGAAAATATTAGAAGTCTAAAAGCAAGTCTTCATTTTCCGAATTCGATCGTCACATAGGTTGGCAAATGGGCCACAACTCACGGTAAGACCGGCTAAACTAAAAATTACCGTGGACAGGAATTTTGAAGAGTTGCTGATAAACTTTCCGTCTGGATCAATCCTCCAGGCATCGCAAAAACAATAGCGCTTAAAAGCGCTTTCAACGATGGATGGATGGAAGACACCTCTCAGTTCTTTGAAAGGTGCCAGTGACTTGCGGGTATCCAGACTTAATGATGTCTTTCAACCACCAGACGGCTCAAATATCGATGATAACTACGCTACATAGATATAACATCACACGACTGCGAACGCTCATTTACATAACCCTACCTGAGCGCGAAAAGAAGTCACAATCCTGTGCAAAATGACTATTTCCCAGATTCTCTCGTATTTCCATCATTGGACAAACGCAATAGGACTCTGGATATATTGAACGTTCCTTTACCTTTCCAAACGAGTAAGTTACCATTAACATCTAGTTTGCACTTGTGTACTACAACAGTAACGCCATTAAACAAAGGATATAACTTTGGAAGTATCAATTCGTTAGGGTTACATTCCAACACCATTCCTCGATGCAATGTCAAAGGAACATTGCCTGACATTTCCTATAGAGGTTCCATAAAAATTAATACTTACCGAAACCCTTTATGCTTTAATAGTGATCAGCATCAAATTTCTCTTTGTAATGTCATGCTTATTTAACTCCTGCACTCATGAGAATTTGGCATGTGATCACCCAAGGTGAATTCTCTTGAGATTTTAATAGCTTTTCCCCAGTATTTTTATAAGAAAAGTATGTGGACAAGATAGGGGAATTTGTTCCTCGATATTAGGGTTAGGGTTAACTATAAAACCAATACTACTGAGACAGAAACATTCCAATTTATAGACAATGATACTGGTTCTTCAAATTTATAGCTTACAAATTTTATATTTGGGACAAATGATTACATATAAAACCAATAATCAGGCAAACTAAAAACCCAAAATTACTACTCATGGATTGAGGGTGATGCCAAGGCAGCCATGTTGGTGTTACAATAACAACAATTTTTGTTCTCCTCTAGAGTTAACTTCAATTGTTGTGTAAACAAAATGTTTTTTTGGGGGGGGTACACCAACATGGCAGCAATAAAAAACACCTATTCATTAAATAATTACAGCAGAAATGGGTTAGATTGTAGCAAATGAGTACCATGCATCATATTTTTCCAATATGGAACTTACCTCATTAGTGTCCAATAAGCTGTGGACAAGCATACACCATCACATCACTACATTGCTTGAGGCAATGATTTCATTCCATTTGGTGAACAATAATACTTTTTAAAGTTAATTTTAAAAATATTAATAGCATGAACAAAATAACAACGGTTGGGAATTAGCGAACACTAGCTTTTTGTAAATATGCAACAACCTTGTGTCTAAATCATGGCCGAAAGTCAGGGAAAAGAAAGGTCACCCTTTCAGTCAAGTGACAACTCATGCCATTTTGGTGTACACACTGGTTTTAACAGCACAGCATGAGTTATGCCTTTTGGGATTTTCTTATGTCTCATAAATTAAAAATGTACAAATGTGTTTCCAAAATGTTGATTTCAACATTGGTGTGTACAATAAATATACATTTGAGTCACTTTTGCATAGAGGGAGAGTAACTGATGTCAGTGGAGCCTTCACAATGACTATATCTCTAACCTCCACAAAACAGATGCTTCTTCAGTATGAACATTTACCAGTATCCCTGTAGCATCTATATTACAGGGCAGGGTTGTTCGAAAGATGATTGGTGCTAATCCATGATTAGAAGGAAATTGGCGCTTTCATCGCGCTCCTTTAAAATGGTTTTAAAGGCTTATGTCCAGCTAAAGGTAAAGAAAAGTATAAGTTAAAACTGAGGGCCAAAAATCTTGTCAAAGAATCTTTGTCGATTAGCAATTAAATGCGAGTCAAAGTTTGAATTAATCCAGGATGAGCTTAAACGGGCTTCGAACTGGGGCTAGAAGTTTAACTTAATGCAAATAATTCTTCCTCAATGTAAACACAACCAATGCTATTACACTAATTCTTCCACAAGGGTTCTTTATAAAATTCGTGAAAATCCATGAAATTGCTTTTTTCAACATCAACGAAACTCAAATTTGGTCTTGTTATTATTCCCTTTTTAGTAAAAAATTGAACATTTAATTAACATATAATTATTATACATTGATATTGTAAGGAGAAATAGCATGCTGACGACTCCTGAACATTACATTTATTATAAATGTAACCCTACTGACCTTAAACATTAGCAAAATGCTCGAAACGAAATTAGTCTAAATTTTTGAAAATGTTGAGATTCCTTTTATATCCATGGAAATATGTAGCAACATTCAAGCTCTCTTGATTCTATAAGTGGACGAACCTCATTGAAAAAAGAAACAAACACATTAAGTAACAAGCTGCATACTGCTAGGATACTAGTAGTAATCAAAGATTAAAGAGTGCGTTCGACAGCCCTAAGTTGTGCGATTGTACGGCCTGCTGCGTGACTTTTTTTAGGTAGCTCTTTCGTCCTTTTATATCTGTACGTAATGTGTAACTACCAAGGTGAAATATTTGCAATAAACGAAGCTGAGTTTTAAAAATTGCAGCGGCTACGTTGCTGAACTTTAAAAAAAAAAAAATAGAAAGTATTTTCGGTCCGCCTGTTGCGTGACACCGTCGAACTTTATAATAATGCACATCATTTTCGGTATAACGCTTATAATCTTTGAGAAAAACGAAACTTACAGGCCAGCATACTATTTTGGTCTTCTACTCAAAAGGTATTTTACCAAAATGCTGCGAAACTTTATACGCGACTATAAAGCCGTAAAAATGTCGAACTGACGCGAGCTAATTTGCATACAGTTTTGAAAGACATCTCAGGGCCAAGGTTTATATTCAAAGAGCGGATAACTATCCAGTGGATAAAATGTTCTCCAACCAATAGCTTTTATCCGCTGGATAGCGAATTATCCGCTGGATAAAATAATCCGCTCTTTAAACAACCGGGGCCTGATGTCAGTTTCTGATGTGTGTATATTTTCAGATATTTTTGTATTTTGATTTTATACTAACGTAATACGTGACTCGCAAAACCTCGCGAACCTGGGCTGGGTGAAAAGCCCTCTTTACCCGTATTGTAGCATCAAATGAGGAGATTAAAAGGTTTCTGAACATAGCAACGATTTTGATGAGCATGGTCTTGTCGTAGTTCCACAGGCTAGTTTGCGGTTGAAATCTATTTCTGACACGACGAAATGTACAACAGGCGGCGTGCAGCGCTGTCGTGTTCGATGAATTATTTCCCACGGAAAATTTTTTTACCGCGGCCACAAAACGTGTAATTTCTTCAATGCAATCTTTCACAAAAAAGATTTCTGGAAGAAAGGGAAAAGATTCTGTAGAGATATTTCCATCCAGTGAATATTGATGAACATTGCAGTTGAAATGTGATCCCGTACACTGAATGTAAAACTTTCCCGATGTATGCAAATTTAGTCAATAGCGCGAAAACGAGGGGGCGACTCTTATACGAAAACGAAACTAAAAAGATGGCTCCAGCACGAAAACGAGGTCAGATGTCGTCATAAGTTCGCACCAGTTTCCCGGCCGACACATGCCCCTGCAAAACTCAAGCGGGGGCGCCATTTGGGTGTCCTTACAGCAATCTCGAAAAATTCTGCATAGCCGTACACAGGCACACCATCTCGAAAGACACAGGACGCAAAAACGAAATTAGGCTTGCGTTCTCCTTCGTCGAACGCAATTAATGTCAAACGTTTGGTATATGAATATACCACACGTTCGACATTCAAATCCTAGCAGTATGCAGGATGTTTGTCCCATGAACCTAGTTTAATGGCCTTAGCTCCCACGATTCGCCTTTAGCTCAGTGGTTGAGCATTTCAACTAGCAATCGAAAGGTCTTAGGTTCGACTCCTGATAGGAGCACTCGGATTTCTTTTTTTCCAAGTATGCCTGTGTCACTTTCTAGAATAATACATCATTCTTATTCATTCACCAGGCTGGAAACATACCATCATTTATTTCAGTATGGTTGTTTTGATCATCTCTACTATAATCATTTATAAATCTGCATTCACTTTCATTGGGGTGCCTACTTAACAATACCAATGGAAAATGAAAAGTTCATATTGATCTATATTGCTAATGAACCCACTGCATGGAGTGCAATTTTGCCAGATTGACAGTGCTGTGTGAAAAACAAATAGTCGGTTCTCTCTGGTGACTTCCATTCCACCTGTTTAATGAAAATGCCAACAGTGTAGCCTGTAATGGTTGTGAAATGTTTACTCTGAAGAAATTTGCATGTCTGCATGACATGTTTACTGCTAAATTTATTGCACATCAGCCCAATTCGTCCACTTCTGGCTTGCCTGTCATCAAGTTAACTATGCAAATTTATCAAAATGTGTCTATGTATAATTAAGTATGACGATGAAATAACATTTTCTTCTCCTACAAAACAATGTTTTCACTTTTTTTAAGGGGAAAAACCTTTGTAAAGAGGTAATGGGTTTTCAAAGTTCATAAAAATGCACATTACAGTCAACTCTCGCCTTGCGGACACCTCACTATTACGGACACCCAAATAATAAGGACAGCAGCTAAGTCCCTGGGAAATATCGATATTTCTTTGAGTGAAATAAATTCCAGCTATTATGGACTCTCGCTATTAAGGACACTAACTTGCGGTCCCTTGGGTGTCCGAATAAAGGGAGCTGACTGTACTTACAAATTACAGAAAAAGTTATCGCAGCTGTTGAGTATGAATGTCTCATTAACCTTGAGAATGTTATCATGCTAACAAATATCTAGTTCTACGAGTGAAGTTTTCTGGTCGCTTGGTTCATAAGTAGTGATCCTTACATCCATCATGACTGATACTTGACGAACACCTCCAGTATAGTTTGTCCTCATATGAAACACTGAAAGATGCTAGACAGAAAGCATCCCAATCATACCACTTTTTTAAGACTGAGCTGTATTTCCCACTTGAGTTTGAGATGCCTTTGGAAACAGTTAGTAATAATAATGAACAGTCTCATTCGCCTTCCTGAGGTCTGCGCTGCTATGCTTGAGAGGCTCATGTTGTACGTGAAGAGCACCGCTGAACATTACAGATACCAACTTTGAAATTGATAAGCAACCAGCGAGATTTTAGGATTAGAATGTTTAACATTCTTCACATTTAGGATTAATAGGGGTTTTGGACTTTTCACATTTTAGTTTATGACATATATTGGAAGCCAATATAATTCCTTTGTTTTATTTATTTATAATAGCTAATAATAACAATAACAACCTCTAATTACCATTGGTAAGAATTAATTGCTTAGGGTGCTAGTGAGGCCAAGAATTCTACTTGGCAAGCAAATAATTCAAATAGAACATAAAATCCAAAATGGCAGAATGAAGAGCAAGTGGCCAGACACTCACTTTAACCACACACCAACAGATTTCTAGTGCAGCACCATAAGTACACAGGTAGCATGCCTGAGTGTTTTCACTGCACTTAAACATATTTAAAAGATGACACTAGGAGAAAAAAAAAATGCTAAAAAGGGGCTTGTGCTTGCTGATGCTGTCAGAAACTATTAAGTTATATTGTATTTCAGTGGCACAATTGATAGCATATCACAACATCTTCCTCAAGTCAGGGTACTGGCATCTTTATGTCTCTCCATTCAGGGTTTCATTGTCATTTCAACATTCTCTGAAATAAATCTCGTCAAGAACAACTGTTTTTTCCCCTTATTGAAAATCTTATGAATCATATATACACTGATAAATTGTAAAACACAGTACCTTCCCGTGCTTTCAAATAAGAACTGAACATAAATTATTTGGTCTTGGAGAAAATGAATTTACTCCTGGAAATGGTGGATGGTGGCTTCTAAGGAAACAATAGAATACACATTTATGTCACATGGGCAAGCCTACTATCAACCTACTAACTACAAAAGTAATGTAAAGACCTTCCAAAAACATTTGACACTGCATCTTTATAAAAAAAACATCAGATGTAAGTTTAAAATAAAGCCAACTTCTCCTCACAATACTGAAAAATATTTATAAGTAAGTACACTTTGATTATCTGGGAGTACTGTTTGTTGTGACATTCAATGATCAATAAAATTTTCTATAGCCTGCACTGGTCATCATTATAATCAAATAAATTTAATGACAATTGTGAGTCATTGTTGGATGGTATTAGGTAATGGATTAAATGTTACTTAAGAAGTAAATGTTATGTAAAAAATTATTTTTGCATTTGGATCTGTAAGCCAATTATTTGTCTATTGTTAGCAAAATTAGGTTTTGTATATTGTCCCTGCCTTGTTATGTCTTGAATTCAATGATTTATACCAGTCTAATGGGCGTATGGAAACCTGGAAATCCAGAATCCGGAAACCTAACTGGAACTGGAACCGGAACAGAAACCTGGATAAACTGGGAAACACTGAAACCAGTTCCGCGGTGAAACGTTGTTCCCAATCTTTCTCTATATATAATTGAAGATGGCATCTCTATTATCAGCATTTGAGATACTATCAGGACATTGCCATACTGGGAAACTGACTTGAAAAAAGTGAGTGAATCCTTTACTGTTATTCCTAGCAGTCAAGTGACTGAGTATATAGGTCAAGTGACTGAGTATATAGGGACTGCAACTAATCAGAACCTGTACTCAGAGTGCAATTACAACTTTAAAAGTGGGATATTTCATTTGGATCCACTCAACTTTGTCAGCCACAATGCAAAATTGAATGTTAAGAAGGGTTATATAATGGTCCAGAGGGAGTTAAGATGGTGTCAAAGATGCTGGCTAATTCGAAGCCATTGTCTCTGTTAAAGGAGCATCTATGACACCATCTTAGCTCCCTCTGGGCCATTATATAACCCTTCTTAACATTCAATTTGGCATTGTGGCTGACGAAGTTTCGATGGATCCGAAAAAAATATTCTACTTTAAAAGTTTTAATTGCCCTCTGATTACAGAATTTTTATATATTTTTTTTATATTTTAAAATCATGATTCCAGAGCTAAAAACAGTATTTTTGATTCTAATCAGTACCTGTAGCTAACTGCTTTCATAAACAGCCACTATAACAGTGATACTTATCAGGGCTGTGTTATTCATTCCCTTCCCTAGAACCTTAGTTACTCATTTCAAAAAACGAACTATACACATAGTTATATACATAACTATATCAAAAAGCAGAACATGACCACTGGAATACACAGAATCGTCTGTTCTGCCTATAGACTCCAGCTTAAGTTCAAGGCATAACAAAGTCAAATTTTCACACGTACTCACATTTCAATAAATTAAGCGGTGGTTTGTCGCGACCTACAAACAAAAGCAAATATGTTTTGTATAACAAGAACATCATCCCAAACTCAATGTAACTGAAAAGAATGATAACTACAATGTTCTTTATACTCGTACCCTTTCTTAAAAGGGCTCCGTGTATCATGATCCATCTTGCGAGGAATGCAGAGAAGGGAGGAGGAGTATTGATGTCAATCATATGCATACTTCCCAACTTCAATCATTCATCTGTTCCGGTTCCGGTTCCATTTCCGGATTCCAGATTCCAGGTTTCCTGATTTTCCATATGCCCAGTCTAACTGATGAAGTAGCATGACAGTGAAAGGGTTTTATATTGTTAACTGCTTCCTGTCGGTCTATAAGTTCATCTCTGTCTCAAGGGTTCATCAGAAATTGTAACAAAATAGTTATAAGTTGGTAGGTAACACAAAATAATTCTGTTACCTTCCAGTAACAATGCTGGGTTGAGACCATATACAGCATAAAAATGAGAAATGACTGAAAATCAACGTGCTTCCTTCAATATTCTATGTGTTGAAATAACACAGCAAAAATCTTCAAACTCATTTTTAGCCCTTCATCAGAACTAATCAGGGTTGGATTCACTCTCAGTGATGAGGGGCTAATGTACGAAATGGCAGCACTCTGATTAATTTATGGTGGTCAAATTACCGTTATTCATTCTTGATAAAACAAAACATTCAATTCTTATTAAACTAACTGTCTTATCTTGAAAATGACTGAGCTTGCTGAACGTTTTGCTATAAATTTCATAACAATATATACAGCAGCAGCAAGAAATACATAAACACAGATTACAATGATTTTGTATTTTGTCCTCACAATTTCTTGCGACAAAAGCAAAAAGTTTAAAGCAAAGTTTAGAATTTCATTGACTTTTCTCTGGCTTTGCTAATGTTTTCGAAATTAGGTTCTGCATGCAAAATAATTAATGCTTTTTGGCAAGCAGTATTTCTCTGGGTTTTGCTAAAAGGTGGCCTGTGGCCCACCTCAAAGCTCATGGCCTGGCGGCCAACTTCCCAGTTCACGGCCCACGGCCCACTTCAAATGCCATGACCCGGCTTTTCAGAATGGCAAATACTTACCTTGACAGACTGGTATCTAACAAAACAAAGCTCCGGTTAGCCTGAATAGATCTAAAGTTAGCCTAGTTTAGCTTGTGTAGCTTGCGGTTAGCCTTTATATTTGGGGTTAAAATATCATAACCTTAAATAGAGATAGATAATTTAAGATATCCTAACCCCACCTACAAAGGCTAAGCACAAGCTATGTTAGTTCAACTAGGCTGACCGGAGAGCTATTTAGGCTAACCAGGCCATTATTTTATTAGTTAGAAGGCTTTCATGGTAAGTATCTGCCATCTTGAAGTGGGCGTAAAAAAAAAATGGCTGTAGAACTGGGAAGCGGGCCATGGGACGCAGGCAGCTGGTCCATGGGCTTTGAGGTGGGCCGCGGGCCGCCTTTTAGAAAATTTCTCTTGGCCACCACTGCTCATTGTCTCAGCTTAATCAACTCATGGTGGATTCTCCACCAAAACGTTTGCTTTGCATGGAATAATACTGCCACCAACACAGCCTAATATTGCTTTTTATTCAAGTACATCATGTTACATTCCAGCATAACAAACATAGAAACTACACCATTTTACTGTTATCAAAATCAATGGTAGAAACCTGATTAAAAAATTCATGAGAATTAAAAACAGTAACATGTCAACAAGCATGCAGTAACTTTTAAAAAGTGTATGATTTTAACCTCAAAAGTTAATACAAAGGAAGAAATCATATCATGTTTTTCTTTTTAAAAAATATGTTTCAATTACCTGGGTTGCAGAAGGATTGCAGTCTCTGAAAGTAAGTGCATTCTCCAACCTGGGTGGAAACAATAAAATTTTATACATCATTATGCCAATGTCACATCACATTCACCTCAAAACATACATTAGTTGCATTCCAATAGGGGCATTTAAATGCACTTTCTTAGCCTGCCATGAAGTTGTTTTTCCTCTCCATAAAGCAGAAAGCATGGAGCTCTTTAGAACCACTCTCTTGGACCACTATTGCTTCAGGCTTGTTTGCTCTGCTACTGCTTTTATTCCCAGCCAATCCTGTGAATCATCCTGAAAGCTGTGTGGAGGCCCTGTAAAAGTGTGGAATATTGTATGATGTTTTTCACAGTCAATTTTATTAACTACTTTGTGGGGGAGGAGGGTAGCGTGAATCTCCTTAAAATGACTGCGTGGGAGGCTGGTAATTTCCACAACGTAGACATGACAATGCTATCTCGAATTTGGAAACGATAACAACCCTGGCTAGTGATCAATCACCCTCAGTGCCAGCATAAGGTGGGCTTGGTACGATTGTATGAAAGGCGTCCAATTGTATAACAGCCAGAAAATCCATGGAATGTGGCAGAGTGGTGGAATAAACAGGAACAAACAGGAAACAGGGAAAGAACAAAATATGTCATGTAAGGGTCAGCACAGGTAACATTGTCATGGTAACTACACTTGATCACACCAACCTCATGTTTCTGGCAAACATAACCGAGTCTACTTCTTTTGGTTTTTGGAGACCCAGGGGCAGAGTTGGATCAGGGTGAAGTTTACAAGATGGACAAGAAGAGCCCCTGGAAACATTTCTATAATGAACCAGTTCCAGAATCCATTTGAACCCATTTTTTTGATTAGGCAGAAATTTTCTGGCATTGTATTTTTATGCCCAATCAGTGATCAGCATATACCCAATTTCTTTAGTAACTTTTTATAACACGTGATAAGTGTTGAATGTCGATTTTGTTGCCATTTTTGATTGCTGTACTTGTCTTGCTTGTTCAACAAAATGTCCTTCAAGGAAAGTTTTAGAAAAAAAGGGACAGAGAAAATCAAGAAATTGAACTTGTAGTAATCACACACACACACACACACACACACACACACACACACACACACACACAAAAAAAAATCGAGATGAAGATGGGTTGCAGGTATTGTAAACTTAAAGCAAGAAAGTGCAACCGCCTCAGCCACTTTCTCTGGTTACATTTTAATCTGGAATTTTTTGGGTTTACTGTTGAGCAGTAAACTGCTCCTGAAACATCCTGGGGCAAGGGGATTTCTGTTGCAAGGAGCAGAGAAACTAAGCAGGTAGTAACAGGTACCACCAATGTCTTTTTGAGAGAAAGGTAATCTACACTGCATTACCTCTTTAAGCTATTGTAAATCAAATGCATCAAGTCATTTCCAGGCTAATCCCATGAGCATTTGGATTTTTGTTGAAATAAAACTGGGAAAACTCCACATTGGGGACAAATCAGCAATTCAAATACCCCATTTTACAGTTAAAAAGGCTGATTTTTTTGTTTTTCGGCTTTCGCTTACTTTCAGGCCAAACAAAGTCTCACATACATGTAAGCCTTATATATTTCTCATAATTGATCCAGTACCCATACCTTCTGTGGATCTACCATCTTGTTTTTTATCTCCTTACATATGGTTAATTGGTGAGGAATTTTATCATTAAAAGGAAGTGAAAGTGCTATGGGTAAAAAAATTATGAGGTACTGGGCAGGAGTAACCTAATGGCCACTGATCCCCAGGACAGACAGTGTTGAAAAATATAGCCTGCCCAGGGAGAATAGCACAGCCGCAATTAATTGATACAAAAGGTGCACGTAAGGCATTAGACTGGCCCACGGTTACAAGTATCCCTAACATAAATTAATATTCTTTGGCAAGCTGTACATTAATGGAATCATTAAAATTATTATAATGGTTTAGTTTTGTTAACAATAACCCTACTAGTGCACATAACCTACTATTAATGTTCGACTGTGGATGGCTAGGGTGGAAGTGGATTTCAACTTGAAAACGTTGACCAATATTTTCAAGTTCTTCCTGTGTATTTTAGAGAAGTCGCTAGAAATTGATTATGGGTTGTTCTTCCTGGGAGAAAATCCTTTTCTTCCCAATGTTATAAGAGCAATTCATGTCACAAAATGGGTTCTTTGTCAAATAATTGAGCATATGTTCATTCCAGAGCGACAATTTATAGTAGCTTACTTGTTGAATGGACCTTTTTTACTTTACTTTAAGTGAAAATTAAAAGAAAAATTCAAAACTAATGAAACATGATTAATTGAAATATCTATGAATATTAGTATTTTTTTGTTTTCTGAGAATTCCTCCTGGGATTATAGTGATTATGTTCTAAACTTTATTCTTACAGCCTGTTAAATTCAAATGCAAGGTTTTATTGGGAGCCAATAATAAAATAGACAAGATTAATAATTGATTGATTAGGTTTCACTACCTTTTCTCTATGCCTACTTTCGTTTATTGACTCAGTCAAAAAAATCAAAAGTAACAACAGCACTGCATTTCCTTCTGTTAAAGTTAAAGGCAAAGTGAAACATACCAAAACACAAAAACAATGCCTGCAGTGGAGGAGGAGACTCGTGGGAGCTAAGGCCATCAAACTAGGTCATGGGACAAACATCCTATATACTGCTAGGACTGGAATGTCATGTGCGGCATATGCGCAATGGAATAAATGTGATGGAATATTTAAAGCTTGGTGAATAAATAAGAATGATGTATTATTCAGGAAGTGAAACAGGCATACTTGGAAAAAAAATCTGAGTGCTCCTATCAGGAGTCGAACCTAAGAGTCCTTCCGATTCATTTACTAACTTGGATGCTCTACCACATAGCTACAAAAGACTTGTGGAAGCTAAGCCCATTAAACTAGGTTCATATTAGCAGTTAATTGGTTTTAAAATTTCCAATATTGGAATTCTTGTTGGTTTGAAATTTCATGTAATTAGAAATTTTAATATAAATTGCGCTAAAGTAATTATGATTTGAATGTCAAAAAAGGTATGAAAAGTGGTTGTGATTAGACGTGGTTCATGGGGATATCTTGGGTACAGTCTGGAAGGAGTTGCACATGTTCCATGAACTCCCCAAAAATGACTTTGGTATGGACCTGGGCTAATTAAGCTAATAAAAATGAATCACAAATTAAAATAAACTATGGAAATATTTTACATTAAATAAATGAATTAAAATGAGAAATTCACATCAATAATTACATATCTAAAAATATTCAAAGTCCATTGACTTCAAGGACATGCTATAAGAGGCTTTCTCACAACTTATGGTTTTTAGGAAGTTCTTGTTTTCCCCAATTAACCTCTTAAACCAACCAAGACTAGGAGAGTTTTAAAATGAATTAGGAAGGAGGTTCCAGCACAAGGCAGCTCTGTGCTTGAAGGATGATCTGCCAACCCCAGTTCTCGGCCTAGGAATCACAATGTGTGCAGACTTCCTAAAATTATAATTAGGCTTGGATTTAACTATCAGATCTCTGAGACGATCTATGAAGCACCATTGTAGATATTAAAAGTAACAATTAATAGTCTCCTTATGTAAGACAGAACAATGCCCTGGGAAAACTGTAAATAATTTTGGTTGCTCTTTAGTGGATGCAATCAATATCTTCAATCTATACGATTGAGAACAATTGAGGTAAAATTGGACTATAATAAATAGTTTGCAAGACTGGCTTCGGCAAAAACTTAATCTGTTTCAAGACCGCAACTTTCTTGCCGAAAGAATCACAAACGTTGTTAATGTGTTTTTGCCACGAGAGCCTGTTATCGATTGTCAATTCAAGGCATTTAAATGATACTTTATATTCAATTGTACTATAATTACCATATCTCAAACATAGCAAGGGGCCAACAAAGATCTGATTGGAATTATCATAGCTTCAGATTTAGATTCATGGCCTACAAGTCTGTTTGACTTCACTTATACTTTTCACAGCACCTGAGGTACAACATTCACCTCAACTGTTCTCAGTTGATCAAACGACTGTTCGCCTGCAATGGTCCCTGAGGTATGCATATGGCCATCATTCATCAATTTTATATTTGCTATGAAGCGTGATCAGTTCCATCATTTCAGAAAGTCAAGACTGCAACAGTACTACAATGACACTTTGAAATGTGCAGAACTTGTACTTTGGTGATCACAGCCAATATGGCCTAAATATTTTGAAGAGAGAAAGATTACCTGATTTGGTTTGTTTTAAAAGTATGAACACCAAATAGGTCCATGTTGCACATACAGGCACTTTCATTTTATTCAGTACAGTTCACCTTATAGGAAATGTGAAGATTGATTTTTATAAAAGTCCTTTTTATCTGCACTAACACCATTCTTAGTGCAAAGTGGTCAGTGAATATTTGAGAACATAAAGGTTCTGCATCAAGATCTGAGATGGCAAGTAATGTAACGCCAACATAAATATGACAGCTTGATAAAGGAAACAGCCAATTGTCTTTTTACCAGTACTGCCTTTGATTACAATTAAAGCATCTGCTGATTGAATAATTTGTATACTAGGCAAAGTGGACTGACAAAAAAGCGAAAGAAGGCAAAGAACCTTGTGATGTGAGTATAGTACATGTTTGATTGCTAAAAATGTTTGTTTCTTTTCTGGAACAATATGCTGCCACAAATATTTATTTTTCTGATATTGGATCAAAAAGAAAAACAAAATTCTACAAGCAATGGTAAAGATCAGGCCAGAACTCTTTATAGAAGAGTATCCAGTCTCGTTTCATGCAATTATTGCCACCTGGCTTAGCATTCCAACAATATGTTGATCAATTCTACGCCCTGCTTTTACCCATAAAAAGGTAGGTTTAACTGGTTTTTCTTTGTTTCTAGATCAAAGAAATTTTGCAGTTACACCAGAGTAAAGAAAAATTATTTACAGGACTAAAAAATTATTTTATGGCTGGATGTCAAATGTGCCACAAAAACTAATTTAATCATCTTTTGGATTTTAAGATTCAGTTGACTGAGGATCATTGCCAAACAAACAAGTGTATTATCAAGAGCAACTTACTGTTATTTTATAGCTGACATAAAATTTTAATTTTTCAACTTTCTTGTTTAACTCATTATTTCTTTACCTTCCAATAGTTGTAAGTCTGGCCTGCCTAGATTAGTTCTCGCAACCTGCGGGGCAGTCTATTTTCAATTGCTTTTTTTTTATTGCTGGATTTATGAATAAATTTTTTTAAAAAATAAACTAAACTGACTTACTATGTAACCTTCATGTCCTTAAATCAGGACTGTTCTAGAATATTCATCTACTACCATGTTTACTGCTTGGTAACACCTTAGTCAAATCATGATCATGCTCCAAAATCTTGGCCTACATAGCACTGACATTGGCTGTAAAAAATTACTTTTATTCCAGTGAACATCATTTTTTGCACAGCTCTTCTATGATTGACTTTTGTTCTGCTTTTAGTCTACTTAGGTCTGGAAATAAGAATGACTTCCCTCTTAGGCATGTAAAGGTTTCTCTCAAAATTGAGTGCAAACATGTTAAACTGAAGCTCCCTTTTGCACACAAAATATTAAAAAACTGCTGCTAGCTACTCACCATAAAACTGAAAGAAGAAAGCCCAAAAGTACACAAGAAAACAAATTCCAGACCAAAATCTAACCAGAGAAAGTGGCCAAGTTCCATGCTAAAAATTTCCTAGAAGAATATGTTGTTAAAAGAGTGAAACAAGTCCAGCAATTGAGAATGGTAAAAAGCAACCCAACACTTATAACTTGATGTGATAAGTCACGAAAAAATGACGTACATACTGATCATTGAATGGGCAGAGAAAAAAAATGCCAGAAAATTTTCACTCGAACAGAAAAAATGCAATGATGAGGGTTGTGGAACTGGCCCATTAAAGAAATGTTCCCAGGGGGCTTACATCTCCCCTTTCTTGCAAACGGATCTTGACAATCTGCGAGCCAGCAAGCCATGAGAGGCAGACGGGCGAGGCACTCAGGTTAGCCTAAAAAACACTCCGGTTAGCCTAAAAAGCACTCCGGTTAGCCTAAATAGCACTCAGGTTAGCTAAAATAGCTCCCCAGTTAGCTTAACGGTTAGCATTAATGTTATGTTGGGGGTTGTTCATGCCTTGCATGCCTCGAATGTTTTGTTCATGCCTTGCACGTTTGGCTCGCTGGCTCGCACATTGGCCACACTCCTTGCAAACTTTTCCAATCATGATTTTGCCTGTGAAAATTTTCACCTCATCCCAGGTATCTGCCCCTGAATTTTTGAGAATGACTTCTTGGGGGTCAATGGGATCCTGTTGCAATAAAATTCCACTAGGGAGTAAAGCTATTCACCTAGTAGTAAGTAAAACTTGCCGGAATGTATTTTGCCATCCATAACCATTAGCCTCTCTGCCATTTTGTAAGCACCAACAATTTTTGGAATTTCTCCCCAAGTATCCTTTTCCCAGAAACCATATAAGCAGTAGAAGTTACATGTACACATAAATCAAAGTTTTGTATGATCACATAATCTAGTTGGGGAAATTACATTTTGGCAAAGGGTGATTAGCAAATCAAATTATAGAAGTTTTGCCCATGTCAAGTTTGACCCATTCAAGTTTATCACCCAGATTTCAAGTTCGAACCCTACATGTACATTCAACTAAGTTCGCGCTGTATGTGTGTCAAATTTGCCCCCCAATTTTAATCAAATTCTGGTCTGAAATGCAACTTAGAACCCAGTAACTTCCTCGCTATGAAGTTGATCAAAATATAAAAAAAATAAAACAAAAACAAAAAACAAATTGGTGATGTACCAAAGGTATTCATAAACACTAAAAGATGAATCCTGCTCAATCTAACTTTTATGCTATCCATTCAGGATAGATAGATAGATAGTTTATTCGCATCAAAATCGCAGCAAGGCCGAATTGGATTAATGGTTACAATAACTCTAATAAAAAATCAAATAACAGGTTAGATCATCATTTAGCATTATCATCATTAATATCATCATTTATTAAGTTCATCATTTAGTATTGTTGGTCATGACTTTCATAGAGTTTGCGGCTCCTAAAGGAGCCATTTAAAATGATCCATGCCACAAGGCTGCAGGTCACAGAAGAAAATACTTATGTGCTATGCAGCTTGAGGACCACAAAGATGTGAGCATACCGACAATAGCTGTTTTGCAGTCCTTTCTCCACTTCTGAACTCACCCTACAGGTTGGAAATTCTGGCTTGGAGTTCGTGGTAAGATTTTCTTTGGACTCGGTGAAGCTTGCATTCCAAGACCAATCTGATTTGAAGCACATGTCGTAAGAAAATGTTCCATATTTATTACAATAAACCAGCGTATTTGGATTAATGACTCGCAGAACTGACGCCTAATTAACCCACACTGTTCTCAAAGACAAGATTACTTTTATCAATGGATTTATCCACTGCAAAAAGTCATGTGTACCTTGGAAGAACAAAGCCTCCACAAAATAATTTAATTAGCAACTTTCCAATATTATATTAATATAAGAGAAAAACAAAAAGATTATGTACCTTAGGTTCGACATGCCTGTTATTCTTTCCTCTATGCCAAGTTTCACCATGTAGATAAATTATACCCACAGTTGTTGATTTATTTGGTTTTCCCACGTTTTGAAGAGTATGCAGTAATCTTGAATTAGAGGAGGAAACTTGTGGTCTCGTCGTCAACTGCATGTGGCTCTGCTAACAACAATTTGTCTGCAATAGACTGCATGTACTGTGGAGCGTGGTCTGAAGTGTCCTATCAACAACAACAACAACAACAAAAAACATTTAGTGAGACTTTCTACAAAAAATATGCATTTGATTCCTTAGCAAACCAGATTTATTATAGGAATCTATAAGAATCAGTAAAATTAAGTTCAACTATACCATACATGTATAGTTTCATCATCGTTTGCATAGAAAAAGCGTACATGTTACTCACGTGTGTTAGTGATAGAGGAAGATCATTACAAGTGCATACAGGTGTCACATTTTACCACATGATGTCACTCGCTGGGGTAGTCAATTGATAAAAACTGGTTTTGATCAAGTGATCTTCACCGATTGATAATGGAAATCAGTGGACATCGATAAATTAATTTGGTGTGTCAAAACAATATTATCAATTTTTTATCATTTTATCAATTTATATCTGAATTCCAGCAATGTTGTTATTTGGCATCAAACGTAAGGCCCAGACCCTGAATGATGAAAAAATGAGGTTTGTCTGCATTTGCTTTTCCAGTGCCATAAACGTATAAAAATAATTTCTGCTTTTAATGAGAAGTCAACCCATGCACTTGCGAGGATTTTCCCTAATTTATCAGTTAGTTAATAAATAGCGTGAAAGCAGCATCTAACCAAAGAGCAAGAAAGTAATGCTTTCCTTGTTTTTGTCTTTGAAAAGCAAGAAACCTAAATAGTGCACACATTATAATCACTTGGCACATTAGTAATCCACAACATCATTTTAGTTGCACTATACTGAGGTTGCCATATGGTTTCTAAACGACAGAAACAAGGAGAAATAAAGAGCGTACAAACCTGGCTGCTTACAGCCAGCAACAGGAGTGAACACTGGTGATATTTTCAACTCGTTCGTCAAAAAACATTCTATTTACATGGAGTCAGTTGTCATTTCTTACGCAAATTCCAATGATGCGGTGATTTCACTGGCAGAAAAAAATCATCCAACATAAATTGACGGAATCAGTAAAAATCAAGGTAAATCGATAAACGAAATGAGTGTGTCATTGATTTCTACCGATTGATTGATACAATCGACATTTATCAAATCAGATTTACCTAATTTTATTGATTGGTAGATTGATAAATCGATACCAGCTTTTATTGATTGTCCACGTTTTCAAGTTATTAGCCAGCGATGCAGGACCAACAAGCTTGCGTGATCTTATAACAGTAAGGTGCTCCACTTATAACCTAAGGGGCACCACAATACTGGATCTTCCAAAAGTAAAATCTTTCAACAACTTTTGGCCAAAGATCATGGAGATACGCTGCATCGAAACTGTGGAACGCCATACCGGACAAGTCTCGAAAGATACAAACATCCACTACTTTTAAAAACAATTTAAAAACATTAGATCTCACAGGACTCAGAATGCAATGAAGGATCTATCCTTGGCTGATGTTTACTTCTTTTAATGATCACATTTTTTTGTATATTTTACTTGTTGACAACATTGCTAAATTGTTATATTTTAATATTAGCTAGATCTTAACCTTAATTTATTCAAATTTATATGTCTCAAAAGGCTCTTATAATTTCTTTTTTCTTTTTCTGTGGCGTACCTGTAAACTAGCTTTTTTTAGCTAAGTGAACAGACCACATTAAATATATTGATTGATTGACTACACTGGGTCACTCATAAATTGTGTTGATGCCAAAGAAGTGTTGTTAGGTAGGCTTTATTCTTTCCCTCTCATTCACTCCTTTTCTGCATTGAATTCTTCTAGTGTAGGTATGCACCTTAACAATCATCCGAAAATTGGAATGTGCATGAGTTCCAGAAAAGATCCATACCCACCCCATGGAAGGTCATTGGAAATTCCTAGGGGGAGGGGGGGGGGTCTTAGGAGTCAAAATTTTAGAAGCAAAGTATGAAGCTAAACTGGAATTTCCCAATGGAAGGGAGGAAGCAAAAGTAAAAACCTTCCATGGGGGGAGTATGGATATTTCTGGAAATGCACAATGCAGCATTATTGTGGCGAAAAGAGTGAAACTTCGAATCTTCTTGATTCTGCTTTAATAAGTGCCATACCAGCCAAAAACAATATCATTGAAATGAAGGCTGATTATGTGATTCATTGAGGGCTAGCATCTAAGAGCTTTACAAAGCTTGAAATGGAAAAGAGTATCAATTTTGGTATTGCTGAATAGCAGAATACCAAGAAGTTTTGACAATAGTTTGTAAGCAGGCGGCATATTTGACTTAACTGTTCAAAAATACTGGCACACAGATGAGACAATCTACATTGAATGTGAATTCATTAAAGGCAATTTTTGTGTTATTTTATTCCCAACATCCCTAACTTTTCAACCAGCGATAGCATTTCCTGTTTTTTAAAACAACCAGGCTTTGAGGCCTTGACATGTACTCTGAATTCTGTGCAACCTGTGTGTATTAAGCAGTCACTTAGCAATTCCCCGAGGATGACCACTTTTAAAAGTTTGAGTGTATTCATTAGGAAGATTTAAGAATGTTGTTTAGGGCAAATTGCAAATGTGACATTCATGTTTATGATTTCTTGAAAAAATGAGTACATAGATGAGAATTAATGTACAATAATTCTGGCTTTTCATGCTAAAGCAAAACTAAAACAGAGGGTGGCAAATGAAGGACGAACATGGTCATGTAGCTATTTCTTCCATTTGCCAGTTGCTGTAAATGTAATTCTTAATCTTTAAATTGACTACTAGGCTGCAAGACTTGAAGAGTGCTAGCTTTTACTTAGTTACTTAATCTTTACTTTCCCAGTCAGTGTAAAACACAGACTGCGCAATTCAGACTGCAGACCTGGGGTAAAATGCAGACTGCAGACCAAGGGTAAAATGCAGAGTAAAGGCATTGCAGAGTAGGGATAAAATGCACAGTAAACAGATGAATACAATTAGTGAAATGCACACTGAACCAGAAGGCCATTTTGGGGCGAGCATTTGAAAGTAAGCAACTAATCTACCCCTTTCATTTTTAGTGATGGAATAGTATAAAACCTACAATACATACATGTACACACATACTTTATTGGCTCGTCCCCACGGGGCTTTGCAGAGTCAATTTAAAATTACATAACTAAGTACAAGCCAATAATAAAAGAAGATAAAGCTAGTAGATTAACTAAAATAGACATTAAGAAGTTTTTGCCTAAGTAAGCGCTTGAACACCATCACGGAAGGGCTAAGTTTGAGCGAGGGCTGCAACTCAATGCCTTTAGTCTGCAGGTGTGAGACTCACACATATGCATGAGAGTTGGTAGGTATAAGACAATGAAATAAGTTGCATTTTATTTGCTGCCAATGCAGCAATTTCCTTTGATTAGGAAAACATAAATTTTGTAGTCTTCAACTCTTTTTCAATGTTATTTGTTCTTAGTTTTAACATTTCATGCTGTTAGCATAGTTCTTAGTTTTTATCTTGTCAAACACTTATATTATGAGACTCTGGCTCAGGAGACTAGGAAGCCACTCCCTGAGTATTTGACATTAAATAAATTATCTTATCATCTTGCGGTGTGTAACAAATGCAGATAGACTTCTAGACTTGCAGACTGAACGAACAATGCATTTATTTTAAAAATATTATTGTGCAACCTCCGCCATTTCCACAGCCTGTGCTTGCTGCTTGGTAGGCTTTAATAACACTTCCTACTTTCGTGAGTGTCCTATGAGCTGCAATTCAGGAAAAAAATTCCGTGCCAGTTTTGAGAAACTTGGTCAAACTATAATTTATTGTTAATATCAATGGTCGTTTAATAGAAAGTTTATGTCAAAAATACAATTTTAGTGAAGTTTTACATTATGAAATGTCAGGATACTGTAGTCTGCCAAACGACAGAGGCCTTTTGGATTGAATTTGTTGATCAGATATCAAACGCCTTGCAATAAGTACGAGTATTAAAGGGACTATGTCAGCAGGGAGACATGTGCAGTAGAGTCCGTGTGTTGATAGAACCACTTTGAAATTGTTGGCCCAACTTTTTCAAATAACGTCAGAGAGTTCAGGAAGCTGAATCCCTTTTCATCTGCCTGAATCGCCTTCATCTTTAGAAAGTTAGCTAAATTTTTTATTTACAAACCTTCCTCAGTAATTACAGAAGCTGTTTGTTGCAATATTTCCGAAATCGCTTGCTCTTGGAGCTCAATAAACGTGCATTTGCGGCTGTTGTTCTGGCTTCGGCCAAAAAAGAATACACGACAGCAACAGCACAAAACATAAAGAGTGGAATCGAGGACATCAAAGGATTTGCCCGGATAGTTATTAAAGTTATAACATCTGGCTTGACCTTGATATTGCTATGAATGAATTGACATGTGATGAGTGTAAATCAGACATGAATACAAATACCGACCTTTTCTTCATGCCACAATTAAATACATCAGTTATGTGCAGTGTACTTTCGCAGTTTTGCAGGGGTAACCACGAGTTTTAGATGTAGTTTTTTGAGCACAAGTAGTTTTGCAATTGCAAGGATAGGCATATAAACAAAAGGAACTCACACTGTATTGGCAAAGGTGAGCTGACCAATAATTTACATCAGATGGCACATATTAAATGCGAATCAAGCGGTTAAACTTAACTCATGTGATACAATTTTAATGATAGCACAGTCAGTTTCTATAAGCTTGACAAAGCAGGCACATGAAAAGGTATCTCCAGGCGTGAGAAGGTGCGATCGACATGACGGACACAAAGTTGGACAAACAATAATACCTCAATGAGTTATATGCAAATTAGTCTCAACTGGACTCTACTGCGCATTTCCTCCAGCTGACATATATAGTCCCTTTAACTGTGCTAAGAGAGGCATCTAGACCATGTTTATTAAGTCAAGTTCACAAAAGAGAGCCGAATAATACAAGATCACAAAGTATATATAACACAATCCTGTGATGTGACAGATAAGACGAGTGACAAAGATTGACGAATATCACATGAATAACTGACATATATTACATGCCTGGCAAGAGTGGAATAGCTGCACAATGTTATTCAAACAAGATGCCTGCTACACTGGCATTACGCGTGATGCTGGGGCTGATTCATTTATTCCAACTGTATGCTTTGCCGATTGATAAAACTATCCTTGCTAATGGAATAGTTTGAGTCACGACGATCGCGTTACGTTGTTTACCTTGTGTTACGCGACTCAGACTTTTACCGGAAATGTGTGGAATTCCATTACGATAACGTAAGCTTTTCAATGACCTCTTTTCAGTCTCGCGTCGTGGTCTAAGACTGTCAAACAAAGCACGATTCCTTCGCCATGAACTCACCAATTTCCACCGTTTTAAATGTCGAGTGCTTCTTAGAAGTTATTCTTTCGATTTGCCGCTTCAAAATGGTGAAATTTCCGTTTGAAAACGGCACACTTGAGTCCAGAACATGTTATAAACAATATGGCGCGACAATTTAATGCACTTTTAATTAAGAAATCAAATGATGCGTTGACGTCACACAGGTAAGGGTGAGTGGGTCCCCTCCCTCGCGATATAAGCGACAAGAATGGATTTTGATTGGCCTGCTGTTGTTGAAGACAATCAGAACAATACATCCCGAGTAGGAGAGGGGAGAGTTTAATGAATAAATTAATGTACCGATTTGTAGCTACGAGGAAGAAAAAAAAAAAGAAATCGACCCGTTTTTAGACACGGTATGCCCCCTCAGGGCATCCCGCGTAATATATCAATCAACAAAACAGTATCACGCTACTTCAATATCCTATATTCATTATTGAGATATCACAGTTCAAATTTGGAAGGGCAAAAACTTATCAAGACTTGTTACTTGTTACTGAATTTCAAAATTCCCTGACACAGTTGATTTTGACACAAATTTTGTAGCCAACACGTGCATCCACAGGGGATTACATCACTTCATAATGCTGCTAGCCAATGAACAGCACCCTAGGCTATGGTATCAGCTACAATAGAACAGCATTTGCAGTAAATTCAATGATGTTCTCAAAGTCGCTTCAGTGCTTGTAGACAAAACACACTGGAAATATCCAATGAGCATATACAAATTCAATGCAGGATAATTTTTAACCAAGTTTGAAGAATCCAGAAGTACGCAGGTCGGCAAGTCTACAAGTCTATACCTGCCAACTCTCATGCATTATACGTGAGTTGCACGCCTGCGGACTAAAGACATCGTTCTCGCGTCTGGAGGACAATAATTTCTCCAGCTGACAAACAAATCCGGACGAGTTGTTCTTTAACACGATTAATAACAAAAATTCAATTAAATTTCTCCTGAAAAGGCGCTTAAAGTGGACTTTGTGTCCTAACTGTATAACACACCAAAATTTTTGCAAAAGCTTACAATCCGTTTGAATCAGAAGTGTTCAAAGGTCGTCCGAACATCTTCGGACATTTTTGGCAACGTTCAGAAGTCTTCGGAAAATAGTCGCAAATTTTTGGAAGTGGCTGGGACGTTTTCGGAAATCCCAGTCATGACCAGACGAAAATCTCACGCATTTGACTCAGAAAAAGTTGGCAGGTATAAAAGACAGCAGGTCTAATCTCCAAGCCTGCAGTCTGCATTTGTCACACACCGGTTATCTTTCATTTCTTGTGGGGTTTATGTCTGGGTCAATTCCAAAAGCGATCATCCCCCCCCCGGGCAAACCCCCGGGCATTTGACTTTTTTAAAAATGCCTGATCAAATTCCCCTCTATATGGGCCGATTTCTAGGTCAAATGCCCCACTGGTTGGGGCTGAAAAGTCATCGTGTTGGTTTTTTTTTTGTATTCGCTAGCTCTGTTTATATAAAAATCAACGAAATTCATACATTAATAAATTTAAAACAATTTATTATTAAAGATAATGCATAACATCACATATGATCCGATACTCGCTTTTCTTTTATATTAAATGTACATGAAGTTTGCTAATACGTGTGATAACAAGAACAATGATAAAAAACACTATGTTATGAAACCTAGACATGCCAACAAGTCGAGCTTCGAACGCCGAGCAAAGGGAGAACGAAGCTTGAGGGAACTTGGACATACCACTGAAAATGAGAAGCGAAGGGCAATATGTAACCCCGCCATGCCAAAAACAATCTCAGATATATTTGTTGGAACGCTTCTCTATGGCTTACTACATTAAAATCTGTTTGACGCAAAATATACGCGTAAATTCTGGCTGTGAATAAAGCATTCCGACAATTTATGCGACCGCTGACCAGCATTTTTTCGACGAGTCAAATGCCCGATGGGTCGGGTTTCTATTCGCGTCAAATGCCCCACTATGTGGAGTCGAACAGGGGTCAAATGCCCGGGGGTTGCCCGGGGGGGGGGATGATCGCGCTTGGAATTGACTGATACATTACTCTATCTTATCTAATTTCATGTTGTTGTTAGTATTTTCTTCCAGTTCTAATGCTAGCACTTAAGCTTACTTTCCCATTGAAACTCCTATATAGGGTCTTTATACCTGGTCTGCATTTTACTCCTATTCTGCAGCCTGCAGTCTGTCTGTATTCTGCGTTTTACACTGACCGCTTATTTTTCATTGACTATGGGACCCTGAAATTTAACCTTGTCACGGGCTAGCTTGCGGCTGTTTAACAAGCGGGGCGCTTATTAAATTGCTCCCATGAAAACTCATGAAATGTAGGCGTGAACAGACTAAAACGGTGAAAGAAATTTCGTCTGAGAGGTGGGAAGGTCAACATTATGCACAATATAATTATGTACTAGCTCACATGAATGTCCCTTCAAAAGCTATTGGGTCAAAAGTTCAATAAGATTACATGGGCGGACAGGCAGAAATTAAATTCCAAACACACTTACTTTTACTTGCCAAACTTGCTATTGACTCAGCTGTAACAGCCTCCTTCAATGTCCGATACCACACTTTGCATTTAGCATGTTTTCATTCCAAAAAGCAGCCAAGTTGTTCGCCTGTTCGGTGAATCGGTGACAACACGAGGGACAACTTCACGTCAGTAAAATCGCCATCCTCAACATATCCCGAGGTGGAGACTGGAACGAGAAGCAAAATACGTCTATCCCCCAGCCCTAGGGGACAAACCCGCCATACCCTTGACATTCCCCAGTTTGTCCCGGTTCTGGGCGGGGGAAGGGTGAGATTGCACGGGCGAACACGGGCAAATCATGGTCCAAGGATCTTATTCAATCTTAGAAATTCAATATGTCACTAGCATGCAGTAAAGAAAGAACAAACAAACAAACAAAACAGCTGGGAACCAATGGGAGTCAAATCCATGATATTCACCACTCTGCCCGAGGCTCCAGGTATACTGTTATAAAATATGTTTATGTGACTTGATAGGCCATTTCCGAGTTGCTGTGAAACTCACTATAACAGCAAGGCTAAGTGCAAAACTTTTCATGTGAAAATTAGTTTTGTTTGTGGCATTTGAATGAAAACTAATTTTCATAACAAAACCTTTGCACTTAGCCTCACTTTCATGACAAGGATCAAAGCAACTCGGAAAATGGTCTATTGTATCCCCCATGCTGCTGTGATCAGCAATTCCTGATCATTCTTTGTGGTAAAAAAGAAATGGTAGCTCCCGTGAGAATCCCAGCAACTCAGAGGTTAGAGCAACAGATGGGGCTTGGTTATTAAACTGTTACCGTAAAACATTGAATATTGGAATTATTCCAAAAATAAACCCCTCAAAACTAAAAAAGACTCCTATAATCAGCTTCTCCAAACATAAGCCCCTAGGGGATTATATTTGGGAATTGGGCCCAAACACAAAATAAATCAAAGTAAATTCCACATATCATTAAGACCAATTTTTATTATTTTATAAAAGAATGATTCTGTACACTGAACTTTGAGCTACTGTATTAACTACAGTATGTACTATAAACTGATGTACAACTTTGACAGTATGTACAGTATTTACATTTCCAATAAAGTTTGTTTGATGTTGTATTGTTAAGTAAGAAGTCTCTTTTTGCTAATGTGCATTCATTCTGTGCATCTCAGGAAGGTCCAAAAACTCTGGTTTCTTAAAGTTGATACACATCATGCATCGCAAGGGCTACTGGAATTTAAAAAGAAAATTGTGAGTAGCCATGCATTTTCAGAGACAATATTATCTTTATTTCTGGAAAAAAATGCCATACATACATTGTTGATATGTACAGTAAGGCTTTTTTCATTATTGTTACTGAATTATCTCTGATATACATGTGGTTACCCTCAATTTTCTTTGTGGATTTCAATAATCATTGCAAAGATCTGTTTTCCTGAGCTGCACAGTCATGAACTACCAAAGAAAAAAAAAAACCTGCATTAAGGAATGTGTCTACTAATACCAAAGTATTTTGGTGTGGTTTGTTACTATGTGGGAAAAGCAGATCTTAGCAAGGGCTACTGGACTACAAAAAGAAAATTGGGGGTAACCACACATTTTTTAGAGATACCGGTAATTAAGCATTCCCAACAAATTTTCCAAATTGAAGCTTTAATATCGCTGAAAAATGCATGGTTACTCCCAGTTTTCATTTTGACTACCAAGAGCACTTGCTGAGTTCTACTTTGTCTGCATAGTTTTAAAACATGTCAAATATCTCTGTATTTGTAGGCACCACCCATAGGAACCCCGAGCATCCTAGATGTGCAGAACGTATACACAGTAACAAAAGGAGGCGCTGTCCTGAAGGCGGCCATCATTTTGTATGCAGTTTATGCTTGTTTTGATAATTCAGAGAGTAGCCTGATACAACAATGAACAACATGCTCATTATTGCCTTTATCTGTTGTCACTAAAATCAGTTACAATTTTTATTGAAACATTTTTTTCTATACTCCTTATAGGCCTCCTCTTCCCCACTTCTAAGCCCAAAGGCTTAACACTAACACTTTACAGTATGTGAATGCATCTGTCACATTATGCAAAAAAATATTTATCAAGTCATACTTGACAACTTAAGAAGAAGGGTTCTTTTGAAAAACATGGTACCATTAATGATTATAGAGGAACTTCTGCTGATGCACCCCCATCAGAGCACAAAGACTTGTTTGTGTCAACAAAAGATAAAATACATATGAGCTTTGGTGCAAGCAAACTGAAGAGGCCATAACAATGAGCATGAAGACTGAATGAAATGTAGCCTTGGGATTCACTGTACCAGTGACTAACAACTTGTCTCACAATAACAATATACAATAATACAATAAAAAAAAGGGATCATGAAAAGTGTGAAATTTACACAACAATGTTTGATCTTACATGAAAGTTAAAATGCCAATAAAGGATTTGATTGTTTGTTTGGAGTGGAACAGGTATTTTGCTGTTCATTTTCCATGGGTATACCATGTAAAATTCCAGGACTGGAAGCACACCGAGGTATACTACCCTGAGCATGCATTCCACCTGCAGCCGGTTGAGTCATTTTCTTAAACAAAGAATACACAAGATTTTGAGGCTGCAGTGGAAGTCCTGCAAGCTTTTCTGCTTCTGCCTGCTTTTGTAAGAGTAACAGATTATGCTGTGCATCTTCATCTCCTGCCTCAGCTGCCATGCGGTAAAAGCGAGCTGCCTCATTCTTGTCAACACTGAAACCCCCAAGGCCATGCTCATAGAATACGCCAACATTGTACTGTGCTCCAGTATGCCCACGCTCAGCTGCAGCCTTGTAGAAATGTGCTGCTTTTAAGAGGTCCCTCTCAATGCCAAGACCATGCTCATAGCATATACCAAGATTAAACTCAGCTGATGGGTGCTTTTTAGCTGCAGCCATTTTAAGGTAGGGTATTGCTTTGTAATAATCACAGTGGTTTGATGATTCATCAGCATAGTATAACCCCAGGTATAACTGTGCTTTACAAAAGCCATTTCCTGCAGCTTCTTTGAGGAGTTCCAGAGAGTGCTGTGGATCTTTTGGCAGACCACCAAGGCCCTCCATATAAAACAATGCCAAGTTAAACATGGCACCAGTCTGGCCCTGAGCTGCGGCAGTTTTATAGCACTCTGCTGCTCTGACCAGGTCTTTGTCCACTCCTTTTCCACTTTCAAAGCATAAGCCAAGATTAAACTGCGCCAAGGCATGGCCTCTTTCACTAGCTTGGGTAAAAAGGAGGAATGCTTTGTGATGCTGTTTTAGAGATGCAAACTTGATAGCCAGTTTGTTCTGAGTGGCTGCTGTACAGTCACTAAAGCTGGATTGGAATGATGCAATAGCCTCATCAAGGGAGTCTGTCGGTTTGGCATTTGCTATTTGAGTCTGGGAACCCTGTGTAATGGGAAGTACACCCAGGGTTGTGTATGGCCTGCTTGTTATTAAGCTTGACAGTAGTTGAGATGGAATACTCTTGACATTAATGTGAAGTGGGGACTTCTCATCTGTTATAAACTTGCGGCAGGCAAGGAGACTCGATAAGGCCAACACTCTACTGCACCACTGTTAAAAGACAAAAGAGTCAATAAGATGACTAAGAAATCAACTATTTTGAGAATGATGTATTATTCAAAGTTACACAGGCATACTTGGAAAAAGGAAATCCGAGTGCTCCTATCAGGAGTCAAACCTAAGAGCTTCCGATTACAAGTTGGTCGACTACTTTGTTTAGGAAAACAACATAAAAAAACAGCGTAATTTTATGGAATTTCTAAAAGGGTCTAATAAAATACCAAAATCTGGAATGTTGCAACTTGTCACTTCACTTTCTGTGAATGAGTCTTAGATAATAAATCAAGAATGCCAAACTTTATGAACATGTTACAGTCAATTCACATCACGCGTGACCAGTATTTTTGAAATTTGTAAGGAGTTTTGAAATTTATATGTCAGTTTTGAACATCGCCAAAGAGATTTCAGAGTCCCCGTAGAAATTTCCCTAGGTTATTGATGGTATAAAGCTATAAATTTTTCTTTACATTGTGTAGTTCCAGGAAATATCCATACCCCACCCCAGAAGGGATTGGAAATTCCAGAGGGGTGGGGGGGGGGGGGTCAAGGGTCCAGAAAATTCCTGAGGGGGGGATACAGTAATATACTTGTTTTTTCCACACCGGTTCCATGATTCCACTAAGTTCAATTTTCGTTTGTTTGCATTTTGCTCCCAAGTTGTGGATGCAAAAATAAATCTTGTTAACAGCACAAAATGAATACAGTCGAATCTCCCTTTGTGACCACCTCTCATTAGCGACCACTTTTCCAAAATAACAAAAGTTTTCAAGTCAAATCACTATAGATGGAACCTCTCGTAGGCGGCCACCTCTCGTAAGCGACCGCTTTCAGAGGATGACTGTTTAAAATTTTAAATTGTTTTTAACCTCCCGTAGGCGTCACCATTGGACACACAATCGCTTGTCTCTCTCAAATTGAAATTGAAAAATGTGTCGCTGTAACATATTGGCCACATCATTACAGCGGACGCCGTAAATCTCACAGTCGAAGCTACTGGAAGTGTTTCCTGATACAGTGATAAAATACACATGTACTATAATACTTCACACTGAAATAAACTTTCATCAGATTGAATCCCTTGTGGGATAAAAAACTCTCTTATCTTTTATTTTTCTTATCTTTTTGCTTATGTTTCGTTCCCTGAAAAATTTAGACAGCGCCACCTGGAATAATTGTCTCAATCACTGTATTACGTAATTTGTGAGATACAAACAATAATCACCATAGAACCTAAGATTTTTTGCCTAGAATAATTTTGGACCAGTCTTAATATACTTGTAGCTAAGAAAAGTCACTACTCTGGGTTTCGATAAGCACTGGCAAAAGGGTTAGATCTCTGCAATTACCATATGTATGTTACCCGAAATTTAGACCCCCTGTGATGTGACTTCTGGTAAGTGACCACCTCCCGTAAGCGACCACATATCCTTGACATTATGGGTGGTTGCTTACGGGAGGTTCGACTGTATTTTCATTGTGGTTAGGCTTGATTTCTGTCACCGCTCGAGTCCGCTCATTTTCCCGAACAGCGGCTGGTAAACAAAGCCCATGTTGTGGAAATAAGACGAGTAAATCTTGTAAATTACACTCGCTTGAATGTCTGCCACACATATTTAACTAGGTACTTCTGTCACTTCGAACTACATGTATATCGTCTCTGCTGGCACATATTTACGTCACATTTTTTCGTTGTCATTCGCCAGCATGAAAAATATCGTTTCAACTGAATTATTGCATCAACATTGAACTACAGTGACTGCAGTAGTTTGGAATTGACAGAAAACAGTTCTCTGATCCCGATAAAAATAACTCTTCGAGCACTAAGTAAAAACATGGTAAAACAATAATATTTATTATAGTTCAGGAGGCAAATATTATTTGTCAAAATTTACAAGCCGTGTGCTACGACGTCTTTAGCTTGCTCCTTCACGAATTTTAACTCAAAACATTAAATATATTTTCGCATAACAGACGGGAAAAATTCCTTCGATACCCATGGTAAATCACGTTGGATCAATGATTAAATAATTACATTTGCATATCACAAAAAGCATCCCAAGTAATTCACAGGAAGTGTGTAACACGAATCATTATTCACACAATTTGGTTTACAGAACATTCCCGCATGTGCGCTGAAATGTTTTCGAACACAGGCATACTGCTTGCAACTCATTTTCGACTAAACTTTGAATGAAAAAAAAAAAACCTAGTTCTGTAAAGATTTTCTAGCTCTGCCAGGTCTCCAGAGTAGGCAGTTTACCATAGTCTAACGAAGTCATAAATAAAAGAAAAATTATGCTAGTTCTGAAATTGGCGACAAGTCAAATTTTGACCGTCAGAAGACGAGACGCTAAATATTGTCGCGGGAATACATTGAATTACACTGTATGGCAAAAAAAAAAAATGCGAGAAAGCGAAAGACGTTTTTTTCAGGCAAATTCTCGCAATTATCGTCCAATGTAATGTAATGTAAGCAGTTTATTGTAAAAATACGCTTAGCTTTTGTGAGACCAGCAAGCTAGGCTCATCAGCTAGTTTACAGGTATTTCACACTAACAGAGTAAAATAACACAAATTAAAAAACATCAATGGCATACTAGGTAAAAATTTAAATTTCTAATATCAATTTTCTAATAAAATGGGTGAACTTGCATTTTGATAGCTGTTCGTTTATATTGAAGTGTTGCTGTTTTGTCAGGATAATGAAGCGGAGTTGGTTGTAATGACAATATGCATTTTTGATAACTACATTACCATGTGACTTCTGCCCACATATTAGTCACAGTATATGCTAATTTACTAGAAAACACACGTAAGCATCAAAATGCGGCCTCTTGAACAATAAATAAGCTTATTTCTTGCTTTTACTAGAAATAGAAATATTTCCAGGGGATGTGGGGAAAATTTGAATTCCCAGAGGGGAGGGGTGTATATTTTGTGGGTCGATTTTGGGGATATAAAAACTCTGTTCTGTGGGTGGGGTATGGATATTTTCTGGAACCATAAATTACAGCATCAGGTATTTCAAGAAAAGCAATTGTTTGCCAAGTATTTTGAATCTTTTTTTTTTCTGTTAATGTGTCTATTTCGGAAAGAAATTTCCAGAGAAATGTTCAATGTTCCATTCACATGTTAGACATTACAAAGAGAAATCTGAATGTTCATATTATTCTCGGAAATAATGGACACGCACGACATGAATCCACTGTAATACAGTTAACTCTCGCCTTGCAGATACCTCGCTATTGTGGACACCCCGATAATAAGTGAACAAGATGCCTGCTACACTGGCATTACGCGTGATGCTGGGGCTGATTCATTTATTCCAACTGTATGTTTCGCAGATTTATAAAACTATCCTTGCCAATGGAATAGTTTGAGTCACGAAGATCGCGTTACGTTGTTTCCCTCGTGTTGCGCTACTCAGGGTTTCAAGGGAAATTGCGGGAATTCCATTGCGATAACGTAAACTTCTCAATGACCTCTTTTCTGTCTGCAATCGTGGTCTAAGACTGTCAAAGAAAGGACGATTCCTTCGCCAGGAACTCTCCAATTTCCACCGTTTTAGATGTCGAGTGCTTCTTAGAAGTTCTTCTTTAGATTTACCACTTCAATATGGTGAAATTTCTGTTTGAAAACGGCACACTTGAGTCCAGAAAATGTTAACAATATGGCGACACAAGTTCAATCCAGTGTTAATTAAATGATGCTTTGACGTCACACAGGTAGGGGTGAGTGGGTCCCCTCCCTCGCAATATAAGCGAGAATGGATTTTGATTGGCCTGCTATTGTTGAAGACAATCAGAACAATACATCCCGAGTAGGAGAGGGGAGAGTTTAATGAATAAATTAATGTACCGATTTGTGACTACGAGGAAGAAAAAAAAAAAAAAAGAAATCGACCCGTTTTTAGACACGGTATGCCCCCTCGGGGCATCCCGCGTAATGAAAACGCAAACAATGGATTGTGCTCACTGGACCATACTAAAACGATGATGATGCAATTTGCTGTTCATTTAAAAACAAGTTTTCATTTGTTGAACCACCACAGTGGCGCAAATTTTAACACTTTAAAGATGTACATTTACAATCAATCAATCTTTACTACATGGTCACCGACTTTTAATCTAATGGGCAGTGAAAGAGAAAAAGAAATAGGCACCACATTCGGAAATGTACATTGTATATCATTCGGCAACTGATGATGGGTGATTTTCATCCAAAACATGATTTACGCCGAACTCTGTAGTGTTGTGCTCTTTTCAGAATATTAGTCTGTCTGATGCTACCACAAAGCTTCGGTAGAAAGAAATACATGTATACAATATAAGCTTATATACATACAAAGGATAGTGGATCTGATGGCATATTTACTCGCCGGGTGAGATTTGTAATAAACTTATTTACATGTACATGTGTGTACAAAGTACTTTCACCTACCGATCCTACTTCCCCAGAGTATGGATTCGAGGTTTCTTCTTCCTTCCCACTGGCGAAACGAGTTGAATATCGGAGAGTTCGTATTCGTTCATCCTTCAAAAAATTCTGCGATATGCACCGCACTATATCCAAGCCCAAATTGTGTGCGATGCTTTCTTCGCTTTCTGCAGCTTGGCAGAACTTCCTGTGTTCATGGTTATGAGTGGACGCGGGTTGAAGAGCTCTGTCTTTCTCGTCTAGCGATGTTTTTGTCACGTCTTCCTTCTCAGCAGCTTGAAGCTGCCCAAGACAGCGTGAAGAATTTGTGGGACTCTTTAGCGCTACAGGGAAAATATGTGAAGGAACTTAGTCTTTTATCCGAAAACATCCAAAGAAATCAAAATAAACTCACTGCTGATCAACCAGTTTCATGTTCTGGTCCCATGCCACATCAAAATCAGCAGACACTAACCTTTTCTTAAAGCTCTCCACATATTGTAAACGCGAAACGCTTAATAATTCAAATTCACGGTACAGCTGAAAGTCTCGCCATACTAACTAAAGGATTCATCGTGCACAGGTTCCAAAGGTTACTCGAGGCCCAATAGCCCCTGATGTCATTTCCCAATGAGGTGATTGGCTAAAATACAACAGGAAGTACGTCATATTTCGCATAGACAAAGGACCGTTCAAGGGGTGTTCTCAATATCAAGGAGTCTAATAAAAGTCAAAGATGTGCTAATCAAGGTTAAATTTTCAGCAAAGAATTTCACATCAATTCTTTCTTTAGATTTTCTTTTTATGACCTGTAAAATTTAGTGTATTTGTTATCCAACTTAAATGTTCATTTTTAAATCTTTTTCGGGACCTTCTGTCATCAATCATTTCTACTATTATACTAATTGATAGATGAGTTAATCGTTTGTCTCACGATTGAGTCACAAAGATGTGGATCGCGACGTTTCGACCGCTATACTGCTGGTCTTCATCAGGCGATGGTGTCGACTGATTGCGTGACAGTATAAGTAGCACCTTGGTTTGTGTTGATTGGTGCGTTTCGATCCTCTCTTAGGCTGTTGTTGATTGGAGGATTTCGATCCTCGTCATCACGTCGCGATCCACATCTTTGTGACTCAATCATGAGACAAACGATTAACTCATCTATCATTTTAAACCACGATGACAAACACCTTTCATAATATTATACTAATTATTGATAGGTATTTTTCAGTAAGTAATTCCTGACTGGCATACTCGGAAAAAAGAAAATCTGAGTTTTCCCATTAGGAGTTGGGATGGGTATAACTTTTACCTTGTACTTTTTAACTTATGTTTGACACCATTTGACACTAGAGCCAAACGTTAACCATGGTCTTTAGGTACTTCACAGGGCACCCACACAAAATTAAACGGTGTGACTGGTGACTGTTTACAAAATTTAGAGGATATATACCGGCGCGATTTGTATGGAAATGTTATCAGGTTCGTATTAAAGCCAAATGTTAGGGAAAATGTTCACCTGAAAAGTCACAATAAATGCAAACTTAGCTCAATCGTTGTGCTTTGTTGTTCTTTTGCCTGAAAACGGCGAATTTAGGCGATTTTGAAGGTTTTGCTTTCGTCGTTTACCTGAGCGTTATATTGAGAGACAAGGGAGGAAAGCTCTGTCAGAAATGCTCCAGCACCCCGGCACCGGAAATTCGAATCGCCCGGCTTCCAAACCCAGCACCAGTTAAGTCGAGATGTTAAGCTTTCCTCTCGTACCATTCTCTCTATATAAGTCCCATATAACGCTCAGGTTAACGACGAAAGCAAAACCTTCAAAATCGCCTAAATTCGCCGTTTTCAGGCAAAAGAACGACAAAGCACAACGATTGAGCTAAGTTTACATTTATTGTGACTTTTCAGGTAAACATTTTCCCTAACATTTGGCTTTAATACGAACCTTATAATATTTCCATATAAATCCTCTAAATTTTGTAAACAGTCACCAGTCACGCCGTTTGTGTGGGCGCCCTGTGGGTACTTAAGAAAGAAGAATATCAGCCATTCCCAGAAGAGTTATATTTTGAAGCTCAGTGATATTGATTGTGCTTGGGATCCTCTGAACGCACTTATCTAGTCTCTTTTTGATGATGCCGAGTCCTATAACAGCTGGAACCCTCTCTGTTTGGGGCATCTTCCACATTCAAACTATTGCGATGATTATTATCATCACTATGACCTTCCAGTTACTTCCAGGTGCTAGGGCATTTGAATAGCCAAGGTCATAGGTTTGACTCCTGTTGGGCAAACTCAGGTTTTCTTTTCCAGGTATGCCTGTGTCACTGACTGCAGAATACCATTAGATAATGATTATTATTTGTTCACCAGGCTTAAAACATAACATCATATTTCCTTTCACATATACTTTTTATTCTCTCATTTGTCTTTCCTTTCTTTTGTTGTCTTATTATATTTAAGTACTGTCCATTGTGCATCTTGTTTTACGGCCTGTCAAGCAAGGTCCAATCCTGAACCTGTGGGGAGGGGTGGGGGACTATAGACAAGATGTTAGTTTATTCACATCGTTCCACGAAGTGCTTGGGCTTTGTTGGCTCGAGGCATTGTTAAACTGCTACAATTATATCATATATATGAAAAGCAGATAGATTTCCATTGAAACGAAGTAATGTTTTTGCTCAAAAGTTCTCACATTCTAGGCAACTAAGTACACAATTTTAAAATGGAATAATCATCTGTCCACTCTATGGCTTGAGCGCACTTGTTCCTAGTGCACAAAGCAAATTACATGATAAAAAAAGTCATTTGAATTAATTCAGTTTCACATTATTTTGATTTTATTATACATTTATAATTACTCGTTTTACATGACAGTTTCTGTTCTCTGTTAGACCCTCCCTTTAATACGCTCTTGGTCTCCTCTACCATGATTATTGAAATGGTGGATTTGGTGTTTTTAACAAAACAAAGAAGAGCAAAATAATTACTTTCTCCTTCTGCAGTAACAACCATGCAATATTAAAGTACATCCCTTCCTCTATTACAGCATGGTATAAAGTGTAACCACTTTTAACTTAATTGTTCACATTGAGAATTTACAAATAGCTTTCAAGGACTCAAGGACAAACCCAAGATGGTGAGTGAAATTGTGGGTAAGGGGGGAGGGGGTGGGGGAATTTGACACTCTTGGTTTGAACCGCTTTCAAAATTGGTGAGATTCTGATGTCACTAAATTTCTCATTTTGAAGCGAGAAATGTTCACTTTTAAATTTCGCAGGATTGGAAAACATGACAAAAGTCCAATCTGCTGTACAGCTTGCCCTGGGTTTTATCATCTTCATAGTCTAACTGTTCTTCTTTGTTAGGTTGGGAATGTTGGGCCTCCTCCAGAATAGTTTCCAGATATGTTAGCATTGCTGAAGTCAAAACCTGGATTCTGTCAAGGAAAAAAATAAAACTTTTCACAAACTGTGAACATAAGTGCGGAACAACCAAAATGCAGGTTACTAGTATTTGCCTCAGGGGTGGTTGCTTTCAAGAGGTCTCAAATACTAAGTGGACTTAAGTTTCAAATTTTATTTGATTTCAGTTGGTGTAGTTATTAGTCATGTTTACCTTTAGCTGTAACTAAAAAAAACTGCTTAGTGGATTTTTTCATAACCATAACATTAAAAGGCGAACTTGTTTGCCACTGTCTTTGTAAATTTCAAGGGGATTGAATGATTTTAACTGTGTGAAACCCAGCTTAAACTTCAAACATGAGTGTTGGGGAGCTTCTTTCCCTATAAGTTTTGAAACAGTCACACCCTATTAATATACAATAGCCCCTCTGGCTCAAAGATTGATTCTGCCACAGGTATTGACAATGAAATACCGGTGTTTGTCTTCATTGAGTACTGTAAAAATATTTGAATGTCTGCGATCTTTTACAAAGTCTGACTGCTAATTTCAGACAGATCTACTTAAGAAGAAGCTTTAGTCTAAATTAAAGATTATGAGTTTTGCTGTACCTCTTTTTGAAATCTTTCTAGAGTCAACTTTTTTTCCATTTCATTAAATGTCCATGGATCAGCAGAATATTCATTTGACAGCAGTGAAGGCCAGCAGTTAGCAGCATCTCGTCCAGATTTCACCAAAATAATGCGAACAAGCTCATTGTCCTCTGAAATAGAAATAAAATTAAGGTTACCACCAAAGGTTATGACCAAAGTAAAGTTTAGCATTTATTCCAAAATTTTGGGAAAACAAAACATCAAAACTTAATGTAACAAAATGCAAAAGGAGAAATCATAAACTTTGAAACCTAAAATCTCGCAAATGTTTTTTTGCGAAAATATATCACCTTTGAGTGAATTAATAGGCATGTAGATTTGAAGGAAACCTGTGAAAGCAGGAAGTAGCCTTAAGAATAAAAAAGGCTTTAATCATCTGCCTTAGCTAAAAGGCTACATACATGTACAATGTATTTCCTCAAGTAGTTAGACTTTTGCACCTTTTGCTTGTTTTGGACAATCTGTGGTCTGTAGCTGCTGTAAATGTGGCGTACTATTCTTGGAACTTTTTAATTAATAATAATATTATTGACAGGTCTGGTTGCAACATGTTTACCATGGAGCTGTTCATTTATGTGTGTGATTTTCAAGATAGCAGCTTTTGACAAGGTGGGTGCATATAGCAAAGGCGGGTCTGTAGATCACATTTAAAAAAAACATAAAAAAGTACTCATTTCCCATGAAGTCAGTTCACCATATTTTTTAATTATAAAGTATTCACCTCTCCCTGGAAAGATGACAGCTTTTGAAATTATCAGGAAAAAAAGTCATTAAACATTTCAAGCTAAAAAATAAATCATAGCTCAGGAAAATATTCTATAAAAAATTACATAATATTTGTACTACCCTATGAATTGATAAACATGGTATTCACATAATTAATATGTCATTGTCTTCCCCAGGGGATTATATAATACCCCAAGACTTAACAAGGGAAAATGTTGGGGAATACAAGAGGGGGATTGGATTCTTTGCCCCTGGGCAGGAGAAAATTCTTGACCTTGTGTTAAGATCAAAGACTGGAGGAATATACAGGTTTGTTAAACCATGGGGGAGAGTCAACAGGATTTACCACTTTTTAACGCCATACATGGGACATTCTATAAAAAAAGCACCTTTTTCAAGTCATAGAATTTCTACAGAACATAACCAGCATCCTGGAAAAATCAAATGGATGCTATCTTGTACAGCAAAGGTGATGAGATGAGAGCTTCTTTGTGTATTTATTTCATTAATAAATTAAAGGATAGTGCTGGATACACATGCATGTGTTGTGTACGGTGCAACCCCAATATAATGAACCACCTCCTAAGAAAAATCATTCCAAATATGTGTTATTTTCATTGCCTTTTACTACATCTTAATTTCTCAGCTAAAACAAAATAATTTTTATTTTCTCTGAAACCTAGAGCAATGCTTACCTTGGGGTGCTGACTCTTTTTTTGTAAAACAAACTTTTTATTAAGTTCATTCAATTACTCATAACATCATTGTATCATAAACTTTGTCTGCATGAAAAATCGAATTATGCTAATTTATATAATTTGGTATCAAATTTTCTTCTGTTAGATGTGTCTTGTTTATCAAGTCTGATTTGAGCTGTTGAAATAATGCACCTATCAATGTTAAGCTGCGGGGGGCTGGAGGGGGGGAGGCTGACATAGGCGCACGATTTGAAGTAACAAGTCTGCCAGTGGTAGGGACTTTTGATCATTCATCAAGTCCTGGGGGTCGGGGCTTTTGACTTTAACCGATTGTAGACTGGGCTCCACCGACGTCATCTTGGATGCCCAAGAAAGACTGGAAATGAGTTCCACCATTTTGAAAATATTAGAATTCACCAAAAGCAGACTGCCTCTGTGATTTCCTCCGCTTTTATCACGCCAAGAGCGAAAGAAAGGTGAGTGAATCTGCTCGATTTTTTGTATAATAAACGTCAATGCATCTTCCATCTAGGTTGAGATTTATTCAAATAGATGAGCTTTTGTGATAATGTCCCTGGGCATGGGAAATTTGCATTCTTTTGACCAACGATAACTTCCCTGGGGTCGGCCATTTGAATAGAAAAAATGAACTGAGGTCAAATCCCCCTGCCTGTGCCCAGTCTCCCCCTCCCACAGCTTAACATTGATCTAACAAATAGATTCTACTTTGCCGCGCATCTGTACAGATGATGTCAAAATGTGGTGAGAACAAAGAAGTACGCTACGAGACGCAGGCGAGTAACGTGACTGAAGTTCTTACCATGTTCTTTGACGTCATCTGTCCGTTATCAGAGTACAGACCCATGGCTAAATGGAGTCTATTTGTTTTATACAATTTAACCAAGACATTTCAACACATTTGGTGAGTGAGCATCGTGTTGACTGAGCTGAGTCAAAGACTTTCCAGCAAACTTTCAGACTACTACATACACACAATTGTGATCCTTAAATAAGTATAATCCAAAAAAATTTCACTAACAATATTTTCAAAACTACCGTTAACCTTTATTCCAGTAGGAATTTCTGCCCCAAAAATATAACAGCACGTCAGCCAGTTGCTTCACTGTGATTTGTAATCAATTACTTGCCAGTGCCGGATTTCTATCAGCGACAAAAATTAATTTGGGCAAATATTCCCTTCTTTTCATATCACAACAAAGTTCTAGGTTACTCTCAACGGTCTTTGTCCAATTTTTCATGGGACAGTTTTCCTTTCTTGCGAAAATTTGCCTTTGTTTGTCCACTACTTGCAAAAAGAGTTTGCAAATCTTTGTTGACCAGTCACTCTTGCTGGACTCTAGACTCAAATCAGGTTTGCGGTCACACCACTCAATGACGTCAATAGTGCGTCTATACTCTAATCACAAACTCCGCTCCACCAATCACAACGCGAGTTTTACACTGGTCATTGTATAAAGGTGTACAATTCCCAGACTGTAGTCAACAGAGCTTCTTCTTTCTCCGCTTATATAAGGGGGACATAAGGAAGATACTCTGCTGAGTAACATCTGACCCCAGAGGTGAATTCTTCCAAGAATTCCCCCTCCCCTGGAGAAATTTTTCAAGTTTGTTTGAGTGATTTTACAATCTGGTCGACCCCAGGAGAAAGCCGATGATCGATGACATTATGCATACTAGGGAAGATTCCTGTCCCAATCCTAGAGAGAAAACTAAGGTTGGATATCATGCTACAGAAGGTCTTCTATGTGAACTATTGGTCCTTTTAAAGCGGACCCCCATAAAGTGAGACTGCAAAGCACTTAGGAAATTTTAGAACAACAACATGAAACAAATACCTAAAACCCATGTACTTTCATCTGCCAAAACAGTTCCAAAGAGGCCTCCCTGTGAACAAAAATGACATAAGTAATATACGATAAGCAAATGAAAGAAGTTGCCTTCAGACTTCAGAAATCAAATTAAGCCTTATAGCTTAGCTTAATTTGTCACCTTGAAAAACTCTTGCCCTTTCAAAGCAAATTTTATACTTTTTGGCTTGATATCACAGGTAACTTCCCGGCCCTTAGTTCCTTTAGGTACGTTGACCTCGATGAAGACTTCATCAATTGTCTGCGCCCAACTTCCCCATGGAGTCTTCGACGGAACAAGACCGCTTCTTTCATCGAAATGGTCGGCCATCTTGGATCACTCCAATGTCAGTGTGACTTACATAATGTTGGCTTTCAATTACATGAAGTACCGCTGGCTTTAACTCACTGGCTCGTAATTTGTGATGCGCCTTGGCGCACTTGTAGTCAATTCTTTTGCCGGTATTTTTGCACTCAATTTCCTGAGATTCGGGACGCCAAAATACTGCAACTTTCTCGCAGAGATGTCGGTGAGTGACACTGATGTAATATCTTCATTTTTCCGGGCGGATTTGCTCCGATAACTTGCTCTTTTCTTTGGCGATGATGCCATATAAGTTTACTTTATTTAACAATTATTCACCGAAGTGGAGGTGAATAGTGATGGATATTAACTGAGCCACGAAGCGGCGAGGTAAATATCCATCACTTTCACCATTTTAGTA
>NW_028145960.1:55000-75257 GCF_977016875.1 Pavona decussata
CAGTTCCAGAAAATATCCATAACCCCCCCCCCCCCCCCCACGGAATTTTTTTTAAATTTTAACTCCCCACCCCCTCCGAATTTCCATTCCAGAGGGTTTATGATGAACCCCCCCCCCTACCCCTCCGGAATTTCCGGGTTTTTAAAACCCTCCTCCCTGAACCCCTTGGAAGTTCAAAATCCACTTAGACTAAGAAAATTGATGACTCACGCTATTACGATCAATTTTTTTATTATTGAAGCAACGTCGATTACTCGTGTTCAGCTATTTGCAACACTTTTACTTGTTTATCCTTTTGCTACAAATTGGAAAAAAATGGTCGATTTTTTACGTCAATAAAACACGGCTTAATTCTTTGTTGTTGCGTAGTTTACGTTTATAACTTTCTCGAGCGGGTTATCTCTATCACATTACAAATTTTCTTTTTCACCTAGAAACGACGGCCTTTACAAATTCCATTTTCGTAATGACCTCTGCAGAAAAACGTTTGCTATTTATACCGTGCTGGATTATAATATTATTTTTCCCCAGTGGCGACTGAATATTCTTGCCAGCCAACTTTGTGCCTCGCTTACTATTTTTCGTGAATTTCCTTTAACCTCTGGAGAAATTCTTCATAGGAACACCCCCAAACCCCACGGAAATTTCCGTCTATTAGCCCCCCTCCCCCTCGGAATTTCCATTGACCTTCCGTGGGGGGGGGGGGAGGGGAATATTTTCTGGAACTGCACAATAAGTTTGACAATTGCCGTCTTCATGAAAGTGAGCTTTGACGCTATAGTTGCCAGAGGTTTTCTTTTGTTTGGGAAAAAAAAGGAACAAAACCACTAGGGCCAGTGTCAAGTTTGAGCTGTATGTGACCTTTTAGCCAACTAATTTTAAGCTTGAGCTTACGTTATTTCACAGTTCTGTTAGATACCATTTGCCACCAAATTATTGTTTGGTTTTGTTCCTCAAACAGCTGTCATTTTGAATGATTTATACACAGTCAGCTATATGTACACTGCAATTAAGTCTACGGTCTGCATATGTCATAGCAGTGAGCTGATGAGAAGTCTGGAATGAAGAAGCGCAATGACGGAGGTGACAGAGAATGTTGGGGAGTTTCAGTTAGAGTTAGTGTCAACCCTTGTCCTTCAATAGTCAAATGGAAAATTGTCATGTAGATCCTCTCACTCAGGAAAGCCTAAGTTCAAACCCATGGGGCACAAAAAGTTGCTTTCTATTCTGCCTGAGGGTTCAGCTTGGTAATTTAGTTTTCTGCAACTGAACGTTTGTGGATGTGAAGTGATCCATATATATTTCGTCTTAAGTGAAGTTATTTTAATCCATAGATCGACAGAAAGAGCACTGCCAAGGTTGATTATCTGAAAGAGGTTGACTCACAAATTCAGAGGAGATGGGCTGAGAACAAGACCTTTCAAACAGATTCAGTTCTTGTAAGAATATAATTTGAAGTGATTTAATTTACGTGCTGTTCAATTTCTGACTTGAAATATTGCTGCAAGGTATGTGTCATTAACTGATGGCTATTTTCTTGTCCTTGTTTTCAGCCTGGTTCACCAGAAGCTAAGTAAGTATTACAAACTTGACAAGATCTTTTTACAGTCATATTGTCTATTTTATCACTGGGGTCCTCACGTCTATTCTGACGTGAAAAAATTAATGGAAATTTATGTGATTAGCTTTATTTTTATTCATGTCTGTCTCTTCTAATCAACTTACAGCATAATTTCTAAAAGTCAAAATGCTGTTATTGTCATGTTAATGGCCGGCCATTGTGAGAAGAGTTTCCAATGCCAATGTTCCAAATTTTACGTGTGAAATTTACCACACCTGAACTTGACAGTTCACTTATTGTCAATTAATGAACTTGACAGCAAAGTGAACAATGGCCTTTTCAAACTTAACTACGTACTGCCCTACACCATAGCTTAAGTGAACCAAAACAGAAACAGACCAAATGGGGGTTTGCATTGCAATTAGATATCAAACTGAGTGAGGTCAAACTACAGTTCAAAACTTTGATTTGATTGAAGCAAAATCTCTAGAAATGGGAAACTAGTTTCAAGCAGTACTGTATGTTGGTGCCAGCCTTTGCTTAAGATGTCAAGTTATTTATTTGGTTAATTTCATTTTACCTATTTCATGAAAGAAGACAGCACATTCAATTAAATGATCAGAAGTGACATATGAACTGTGCATCCAACACACCTTGTGTTAAGAAAAAAATAATTAGCAGCATTTAGTGTATTAATCTGATGTGATCAAAACATTAATTTTATGATTAATCTACCTGTTATTATAGCAAGGAAAAATTCTTTGTTACATTTCCATACCCTTACATGAATGGAGAACTTCATTTGGGACATACATTCACACTTTCAAAGGTACGTTATGTGCGGATACATTTTTTAATCCTTATTTTTAACCCTTTCCCGCCCAAGAGTGCCATATGGCACAAGATGCAATTATGAGCTCAGTATTTGGTCAATTTGTGTGAAATTTGCACGACCAGAAGATAATGGAAAGATCTACAAATCGAAGGCATAAAATCGTGCCCCCCTCTTATATGAGACTTGATTTCCCACCCCTCAAACTTTTGGAATTTTTTTCCTTTGTACATTAAGAGTCCAGTTGATACGTTACAACAAGCAATGCACTGAGAGCTGTACATTAAGCTATAGTTCAGGGGGATACCCAATATGTACAACAAATAGGAAAATTTTCAACATTTTCCTTCGTTCGTTTTGGACTTTTCTCACTGTAATATGTGACCTCCTCCATCTCTGTTGGTGTGATTTATACGTAGTTACTAAAACAATGAATGACATAAAATGATCTAAAATGATCTAAAATGATTTTATTTTTTTAATTTTATAACAAAGACTAATGAGCAGCACAACAGAAGACTTCTTGTAGTTTATTTCCGACGCGTTTCGTCTCTACCGGAGACTTCTTCAGGGAAATTCCCGATAATTACTGTATCACTACCTCGGATTTGATTGATGCAAAGTGTCTAGTTTTTCCTTAGCAATGTGGTTTTAATTGGTACGAAGTGCCTAGTTTTTCCCCAGCAACGCGGTTTTGATTGGTACGAAGCGAAGTTCTATGTTTCGCCCAGCAATGCGGTTTTGATTGATGCAACTATTTTATTTGGAACTGGCGTAGAGTTATCTTTTATTCATGCGCTACCCTTGACTTGTTAACTGCGTGTTTATTTTAAGAAATAGGCCTTAGCACGGTTTTCGACGCCATTTTGACGAGTAGGCAAACAGGCTTGAAAAAATAGTGTTTGTATGGAAATCTGATGTCAAATAATTTTGATAAAACATCGCTTCTGAAAAATTAATGAATTGGAAACTTTTGGCACTAGGAAAAGGATTAAGAAAAAAAATTGGAGGGACGTAGCTGTGCCAGAAAGCGTCCAGTCGTGTTTTGAACTTTCCATACATTTGTCTGCATAGCGAACCAGCCGTGAACTGCTACTAAAAATAGTTTGCGGGAAAAAATACCGAAAACCGTGATAAGGCCTATTGATGCACAGATATGCCTTTGCATTGTTTACAAAAGCGTTTTATCAGTGTTTACACAAGTATTTAACCTTGTCGTGTGGCTTTTAATGTGCGACCGGAAAACAGTGCCGATATTTTTGGGTCTTTCAGACCGACCAAAAAAAAAAAGATTCGCTCTAGTGCGGTTCGTTTACGCAACTTTGTCATCGAATTGGCTTACGTGCAACCATCGGCACTTTTCGAGTCTTCTTCTGTCTTTCCGGCAGGTCACAGCAGCTTCCTGGTATCAGCCTTTACTTTGGTAAGCACTGACAGTTCTGTAATTCTGTAATTTTATCTTGGTTTCACTTCATTTAGATCAATTAAGAATATTTCCGATTTATTTTAGATCATTTTAGGTCATTCCTTGTTTTAGTAACTACAGTGATTTATAGCACACTCCAGAAAATACCTTTTAAATGGTATATCACATGTGGTGTCCCAGTTCATAGTTAACGATTTAGAAAAATTCGGCATTTCCCTTGGGCAGGAAAGGGTTAACTAAATATACCTGATTTCATTGTTGTTGTGTGTAACAAATTGTAGAATTGTCAAAACTTTGAAAATCAAATACTGTAGCATTGTTCCCTTTATAAAATTGATTTTTATGACGGTAATACATTGTACTTAATTAGATATAAAATAAATTATTATGACTCCCCAGTACCGCTATCCTCCTGTTCTTAACAGTGAGCAAATATTCAATATTAAATGAGAGTTTTACAACAAAATTGTAAAACACAGTTAATGGAACGTGACGCCTTTTGCCCTGTGGGGCATTGCTGGTATTGTACTTAAAACTCGGTACTTGGTACTGTAAGGTACCATTCTATTCATTGTCTAGGCATTTTTCTATAATTCTATCTTAGTATGTTGCAATTCTGTCTGGATACTAGTTATTTCGGCCTTTCTAAATAGTTAAATCTTCTGTATACCCCATTCATGTCTCTGTTATTATGATGTAAGGTCTAGCATGTAAATGGTACAAGCCTGGCAATTGGCTCAGGCATGGAACACTGTGTAGGTATAAAACGCTGTGTAAAAGGTTTTAACTCACATTTCTTATAAATGCAATTGTTTGCTTGCTGTTAAGCTGTGTAAATTTTTTCCCTCCCTCCCTCCCTTTGGAGGCCATGTTATCAATATACTGGGGTCACCAATCGTTGGTTGCGTTTCGGTTAAGTCTGCGTAGCGACTTCCCCAAGCTAAGTTCTCTAGTATTTTCTGCCGTGTTTTAATTGTATTGACCTGCCAATATTCCAGTCCGACCCAGCAGCGCTGGTGAGATAGGTGAGGCACGATAGGTCTATTCAGTTACTCTAGTTTTGGGACCTGCCAATACTCTTCTCGGAGTGGCGCTGCTGGCCTAGCTGTGCTGCTGTTGCAGCGCGTTGTTGTGTTTTGTTGTTGTTGGCCTAGGTGCAGCTGGAAGTGCCAGGGAAGTGAGGCCTTAAAATGGTCACGCAATTTAATAGAAGTCGCCTGTCACGCAATCGCTGAGCGGTGTTCCCCCTTATTTACGCCAATATGTTTGTTGTCTTTACTTTAGTTAATTCTATGTTTGAGTAGAGTACTGGCAGGAGGAACTGGCAATGTTTTGGCCATTTCAGTTTTTACTTTGTTCTTGTTTAACGGCTTAAAGGGAAAAGATGTCTGTTTCCATTTGGTCTGCACTGTACCAGAATGCCAATCAAGGTACTGGTATTAGAGAAATGGTAAAATTAATGTTGGATATACCATTAAACTCAGGGGGAGGAGGCAACTTCACACATAGTCCCTTAAAAGTGATCCTCCTTAACTTGCAAAGCCCAAGGTTTATGTCAACAAATTCATGTGCTGAGCGTGCATACATCTTGTGGTTGTTCTAAAATCCATTAAGATTGCATGGAAAAATCTGACAGTCAAATATTTTGGCCAAGGGGAAAATTTACTACTGACAGCTAACTGTATGTTTCAGCCTGGATAATTCATGGATATAAAATTATTAATGTTGCACTTTTATTTTGCTTTTGACAATTTTTATGTGCTGTTTGGTGCTTGTGTAAACAAATATCTTCCTCAGAAGTGTATGTTCATTGTATCTGAAGCTACAAAAAGGCCTCTAGGGCACACTACTGATGTGAGTGAATGTAACATGATGCCTTGACAGAACTCTGTTTCCTCAGAAGACAACTTTTTTATAAATGATGACACTTACAGCAGCTAACAAACAAGAAATCGGGGTGGACCTGGAGTGGAACAAAATATTGCAAATCTATTGTCGTTTACTTTACGTTTTGGGTTCTACATCGCACGCTCGAGAAAGGATACACGCTAAACTATTCTTCAAATAAAAACTTCAACCTGTTTTAATAATCCTGTAAATTAAAATCTTTTAGGAAGCGATAAATCTCACTTACATCCAAAGTGGATGGTCTACCTTTGGATGCATTGTCGAATGGCAAAATATATTGTCAAACATCGCAATACACAGGCTCTTTGCTCGGTTCCCACCTCTGAAGCCTAAATAGTTTTTTTGAACGAAAATCAATTCATCTCTTCTCATTTGAAGCCAGCTTAAATGTGTAACGAAGCTGGAGTAGGAGATTAGTACTCAGTCGATGGGAATTCCATTGGTGAAATGCATGTTATGAACACTTGTAAGCCGTGCGAAAACGAATGGTCAGGATACAGTTTGTCTGAAGGTTTGGTTAACAAAACTTTAGTAGCAAACAGCTTGAATTTGTGAAGAACTGTAAGCGGACAATATGTTTTCAATAATCCAAAGGAAATTTTTAATGACTTTCAGACATGATAATTATTGATGCAACAAAAGTGCAAGATTATTATTTTTGTTGGTTGCTTGTTTAGCTATGTAATCTTGTTTACAAAGTTTACAGTAACCTCAAAACACTTAATATGCAGGATGGTTGTTTTGCTTGTATGGAGTACTGCAAATAGCAGCAAAAGTTGTTTCTCCGACCCCTTCTTTTCAAGGAATAATGATAATAATAATAATAATAATAATAATAATAATAATAATAATAATAAAAATAATAATAATAATAATAATAATAATAATAATAATAATAATAATGTTTATTTCTTATGTTGCGAAGTCTAACATGCAATAAAGATATGATGGAATGCGCATTACAACAATAAAATCTTAAAGTAATGAATGGCTAATCTAAATAATAACAACAATAATAATTTACAATCTCCGGAAAAACAATAAAACTAAAGTATCAGTTTTTAAGAGAGATCTAATTTAAAAAGATGTGTCTTTAGTAAAACTTTAAAAGTATTCAATGATTGGCATTGTCTGATTTCTAAAGGGAGTCGGTTCCATACTTTGGGCGCGACATTTTCAAACGTTTTACTTGTATATCGATAGAACAGTAAGTCAGTGTGTCACTGATCAGGCTTGAAAAGATTTCCCTGATTACATGGGTTCACTTTAGAAGATAAAAATAACTCTGAAATAAAGATCTTTATATTTTTCTCTCCAATCGTTTCACGATCATCATGGACTTTGATATTTGGTTTTGTCTTATTTACTTGTTTTATTTTTTGTGATGGGATTGAATCTAGTAAAGAAGATACAATAATCAGTCTATGATGCTTGCAAAGTTGAAATTGCTTTGACAGACTCATGAATGCTGAATGCAAATAACTCTCTGTGAACTAAGGATTATCCTAGGCTCGATTACGAGCCGCTGTTCAGGAAAATGAGCCCGCACTCATCCCCCCGAAGATGAAAAACCGGACCCGGGAGACAGCGGAAATCAAGCCTAGGATTATCCCAGAATAGAACTTTTCTTACCACTTTAAGTTTTTATTACCAGTATTGATTCCTTTGAAGAATTTGGCATGACAGATTTGAGGGAGGCAAAAGAAGTTCCTTTGTTTGCATGTGCCAACAGTGAGGATTGGAGTCAACAAGAATCCAGAATAAATATTTGTAATTATAATAATAAAAATACATCTTTCAAGAGGTGGCTTCCGTCACTAAAAAGTGCTTTTCAGGGGGATCTCTTTGAATATAAACATCTTCATTTCGGTATAATTAGAGCTTATTGTTCCAAATACTGTTGACATCTCGCACCCTAAATAGTCTTTTTCTGTTGTTGCCTTCTGATTAATTTACCTTGTAATGTTTTTTTATAGATACACTATATTCTCCCCCAAGGATGGCCAACCTCGTATGGATCATGACAGACAGACAGGAGAGGTGCGCGAAACTAGACTATTTTTATTTAGAACACTCTCCATTTCCATGAACTCTATGTGTGTTCACGTATTGATATATTTAGGAGAATCCCATGCTTATTTCTGTGATGCTGTTGTGCTGATTTAAAAGGGTGTTATAATATTGGTGTTGGGGGTATTGCCCAAATTCTGGAACAAAAATGAGCAAATGTTGTTTTGTTATAGAAATTGGGAGTTTCGGGTGTTTTGCAACATGCGCTTTGCACCATTATTTATGGTCTAATTTTTTCACCAGGGTGTTGCACCACAGGAATACACAGGAATCAAGATGAAGATCTGTGAGCCTTTTGTTGGGAAGTTAAGGTATACTAGTGTACTGACATGAAAAAGTCAACTGATTTCTTTGATTTTTGTTACCCATAACACAAAATGCCCATGTTTTTTTTTAATTCACCTTCATCATAAGGTTTTTTTTAAAATGCATAATGATATTTCAAAGGTGTTTTAAGCCATAAAAGGATTTACATGTAGTGTGCTAAAACTCAAAGAATTCAATGAAATCTTTCCTGCCATAAAGCATGATTCAAAAATCCCACTAACGTCCCATTAAATAGGAGAGGGCCACCTTAATTATTACAACAATTATTAATATATAATTAATATTGATATGTATGCCAAAGGTTATGTTACTGAGATATTACATGTAAGAGTACATGAGGGTGAAAAAGCAAGGCCCAGTTTCAGATTTCAAAATATATTTTGTTGATTAGACTTGAAAAAAAAGCTTTGTTTACTTTTTAAAGTCAGGAAGTTACAGTAATTGATGACTCGATTAAATGGTTGACTGATTGACTGAATAACCAACCAACCCACTCCGAGCTTGCTTGCTTGGTCAATTGATCAGTGATTCCATCTGTTAATTGGTCAACTGTTATATTGGTTAGCTGATTAGTCTGAACTGGCTAGTTGGCTGGGTAAATGTATGACTGGTTGCTTAACTGACTGTCTGATTATGTGGTGAATGGTCACTTTTACTGGCTGATATTTCTGTTATTCTTTCTTTTACGACATGTTCAGTGCATTGTCAGGAAAAAATGTGTTTCTGATGGCTGCCACATTGAGACCTGAGACAATGTATGGGCAGACAAACTGCTGGGTTCAACCTGACATCAAGGTATCGAACAGCAATGTCCAATGTAGACTTCTATTTTACAGATATCAGCATTCTGTAGCATCAATGCGGCTTTAATTTCTTTGTTATCACTTCCACATGTGACAGCCCCAAAATCAAAACTACAAATAGAGCAGACATGATAATGAAGTAAGAGTGAAAGAGACCTTCAAAACAATTTAGTTAGAAAGGCATAGAAATTAAGGGTTACAGAAATTCAGATTTCATAGCATTTTCTGATAAGAGACAGCAACATTTTGATGCAGCAATCTTTATGGAGCTTGTCTGGCCAATTTTTTTGGTACTTTGAGATGAGCAGAAAGTACAGAGGCAAAGGGCATTAACCTTCCTTCCCCCCCCCCCCCCCACCTCACACCACCACCCTAAAACAAACAAACAAATAAACAGAACAACAACAAAAAACCACCATCCCTGATGATGCTTGTTGGTTAGGTGGGTAGGGAACAAGTAGTTTGTAAACTCCTTTAATTTTGGGTAGGGACAGGAAGAACAGAAAGTCTTAGGGAAGCATGTCTATGAGTGCAATTTTTTGCTTTCAGTGTTGAAGTAATTATATAGAAAGTGTATGTAAACAGAGGGTTTCTTCAAATAGTAACTGTATGTCCTTAACACCGCCTGCCTAGATTAGCTCGCTATTTACAGGCGGTGTTCATTTGTAAGTAACGTTTGAAAAACTTAATAAAACTTGAACTTGAACTAGATCACAGCATTAAAAGTTTACCATAAATGAAACATTATTGACACAGGAATGTTTCCACTCCAGTATGTAAAATGTGTCTGTCACAAAGGAGATTTGATCAGCTCTTTTGAATTTAACCCCAACCCAAAACAAGTGTTTTTAAGATGAACTGGCCTCAAAAAAAAAAAAAAACTTCGGATGAAATGTCATGGAACCACTCTTTAGTTAAGATGTATAGCAAGATATGTCAGGGATGTAACATAGACTTGTAAACTCACCTAGGATACATTTCAACCCATGAAGGCATCATAAATCTGATCCCTGCCTTCAGACATTCTTCCCATGTGTATTTATTTTAGAGTTTCTACAACGATTTTTTCTTTCAGTACATTGCCTTTGAGACAAACATTAAGAATGAGATTTACATCAGCAGCCGATGAGCAGCAAGGAATATGTCGTACCAAGGGTTTACGCCCCAGGAGGGAGTGGTCAATGTCCTGTTAGAACTAACCGGACAGGTCAGTACAGGCTCAAACCACTTTACATTTCTTTCTTGATTTTTGGCTAAAACAACTGATTGTTTCTTTGCAGGACATTATGGGAATTCGTTTAAATGCTCCACTCACTTCACATGCTGTAGTCTACACTCTTCCTATGCTGACTATCAAAGAAGACAAAGGTAATGAAGCTTATGAGCATCATGATACTATTTCTAGTCAACTGCAAATGTTCAAGGCACTAAGCAAATCGTTCCCTGCTGTCTGTTGCCCCTCTGCTGGGGCCCCAGGTGCCACACTTTTGAATTACGTTTAATTTTAGACGACGTGTATTGTTTTGTAATTTCTTTGTGTGGCAAAAAAAAAACCCAACTTATTAAATAATTAAGTAGTTATTCATGTATATTTGTTATTTGATTGACTGAAAAAAGGGCCCGCCATTAACTTGAAAGAAATTAAAAACCCTGACAAAGAGGAAGTATTGTACTAAATCAGTATAATATTACAAAACAATTAATAAATTCGTAAAGCTTCTTGGGTCAAAGGCAGCGCTAATTATCCATGCCGATTTTAAGTTTAAAGTGAGTGTATGAACTAGGGTGGTAATTGCTTGGCTTATCCTTGGTCTATTTTAGGTACTGGTATTGTGACATCAGTTCCTTCGGATGTTCCGGATGATTACGCTGCGCTCAGAGATGTGAAAAACAAACCGGTCAGTGAGACATTGCTTCTTAAGTATGCGTATGCGCAAAGGGTTGACGCGCATAACACGTATTAAAAAGAGTCATTTGTTTACCCACAGACCACCAAAGAGCTCTCTATCGAGAAACTGTGGTATCTGTGCGTTCCGGGTCGAATTGGAATTTGGAAGTGTTTTGTTTTTTGTAGTCTCCCTCGCAGCCGTTCACGCAACGCTCCTCCCCAGGAGTTAGTGGGGAGGAGCGTTGCGTAACGACACTAAAAACGGCTGCGAGGGAGACTATGTTTTTTGTGGAGCGAGGAAAACTGGAGAACTCGTAAAAAAAGCCCCAGGCAAGGATAAAAACTTACAACAAACTTACTATGTATTTTCTTAACGAGAAGCTCTCTGATTAACCATAAATGAGAAATCATCAACACTTCATGCTTTTATCCCAAGGCTTTCAGACAGAAGTACGGCATTACAGATGAGATGGTGCTTCCTTATGAACCTATTCCTATCATCCGGATTCCTGGTTATGGGGACCTATGTGCGGTAAAGGCGTGCGATGACCTCAAGATAAAAAGCCAAAACGACAAGGATCTTCTGGTGGAGGCAAAGGAGCTCACCTATAAGAAAGGATTCTACGAGAGAACCATTATCGTCGGGGAATTTGCGGGGCAGGAAGTACAGGAAGTGAAAAAACTCGTGCTGAAGAAAATGATAGAAAGCGTAAGTTTGCACCGATTGCTTCTTTTTCTTCTCTTCTTTTTTTTTAATGATTTGTTTCTCTTTCAAACATTCATTGCTAGAACATGGAGAGGCGGGACTCCCTCCACTCCCCCAGTGGTGCTTTGCGCTGAAATCTAAGAACGACCCTCCTCTCATGATTTGCAGGGCGAGGGACGAATCTACATGGAGCCAGAAAGAAAAGTGATTCCTCGTTCAGCGGATGAGTGCGTTGTTGCTCTATGTGACCAGTGGTAAGATAAAGCTGTTATTAAACACAAATAAAGCTGATTGGGGGCGGTGGGGGGGGGGGGGGGGGGAGGGGGGCACTTGCCCCGTTTTCGACAAACAACAGAACAATGCTCCCAACCCTAAATAACAATGCAGCTGCAGGTTATCAGGGTCCACTGAAAGTAGAGCTTTTGAAAGGTGAAGGTCTACTGTGCTAAGAATTAAAAGTCTCCATGCACAATTGAACTTCTTTATTTCTGTTACTCCCACATACATACCGTAACAACGGAAAATACACAATAATAATAACAACAACTTTATTTATCCACGGAATCCTTATCACTAAAAAGTGGTCCTCTAAAGAGCCGTGCGCATTAAACCTAGTGCTAAAAAGCTAAGGCATTAAAATTTTCAAACACAATTGAAAAATCCTATAATAGGTGTTAAAACTAAGCTAGAGAAATTCTAAAATACAATAGCAGAATAGAAACTATTCAAAGTAGTGGCTTGCTTAAGTAGTAGGTTATGAGTGGAATTAAGCCCCGTTAGTGGATCCCCTTGGATCCCCTTGGATCCCCTTAATCAATATTCCTAAGCGTCGAGTCCATGACGTCATCTATTGTTATAACCTAGGGAAAAAATGTCTTCCTGCATACTAATAAGTGTCGAGGTTTACTAATGAGCGTCACTCTTGCACAAAGGAAACAATAGACATACCCAGACTTGCCCGCTCTATACCCACCCTGATTGGATCTTAAGATTTGTATGGTCAGTTTGAATAAAAGCGCGCTTTCTCTTGGTAGCGTCACTCTTGCAATCGCTTTGCTGGGAAAACTTTTTTTCGATCTTTTAAACGTTAGTACCGTTGAAGATGACTTTTTTCACGAACGTTGTTGATCTTCAAGCTGCCTTGAGCGCTTGTTTAACTGTCCGCGACTGGGAGGTGTTGTTTGAAGCCCCGTTTGCTGGGAAAATTTATCTCCGAGATTTCAGGTTATTCGTGACGATTATCGATCATTACCGTCAAAAAACAAAACACACACACACACATATATACACACAAAGTGGCGCTGAAAACTCTATATTTCAAGTTTGTTTGACTATTACAAGACCGTTTTCTCCTACCTTTCTCGAGGAAATAAAAAAACTATTAAAGTCACGCACCGTTAGTCAGTTAATTATGCGGATCCACGAGTCTTAAGTTGCATACAAATTAGTTCAGTTCTGCTGGAAAAACCCAAGGGAGTATCTTGACGCATTAGTATATAATCAATTTTATATAACTTAACAAGGATCAATTAAAACACGCGACTTATAATTGCTAGCAATAGAACCAGACAAGAGATACCGTTTAAAAAACTTTATTAAAAAACAATGACAAAAAGAGTCAAATACTCAGCGATTTGAAAGGAAAAGGAATGAAAATGAATCATTTGACTGACTATTACAAATCCGTTTTTGTTTTTCGCTTCATTTCGAGGAATAATAAATATTCCTTCCGTGTCTACACAATTTTCCTACGGCCTCTAAGCCAAGAGTTCGACTTTCTTTGTTTCTTGCGGTTTGCCTTGTTCTTTGAAGTCGGTCTTTTAGTTTTTGCTTTAAAAGAGGCCTCATTTCTCCGCTGTCTTGACAGTTCGTACATGTAGAAAATATTCCACTCCACTCAAGAGGACTGTATAACGTTCTTTAATAAACACTCGCAGTTACGATCTCCTTCAATAGTCAGTCGTACAAATCCTTCTATACTCAGTCGAACAAATCCTTCTAGCTTATTATTTGATACCGGTCAAAATCATTCACATGTCAATCAAGTTTACATTACACATTCACTACATTTCATTGTCGCTAATATCCGGTTTCCGACACTCCCCCCACCCTTGACTCACTTTTGAGTCAAGGATGAACCGCTTCGTTTAGTCATGCTCAGAATTCAGTAGCATGTCCTTCGTCTTCCAGGCAGCATCTAGCGCGGCAGCTCGGCGAGGTCTGTCCCGCCTTGTTACTGCAGTACCTCCCTCATTCACTCTCGGTGTGTCTTCCAGTGATGCTGCGCGGACTTCTAAGGGGAATAGCCTTTGTACAGGCCTGCTCATGCGGACCTGTTTCCCCTTTGTGATCACTCTCACACTCGCTCCTCTTACCTCTTCGTCCTTTCCTGCAATGAGGCTTTCTACAACTGCTAGCTTCCAACTACCTCTCTTTGTGCCTTCATTATAAACTGTAACTAAATCTCCTACCTTAGGCGACTTTCGGTTGGAAGAACCTTGCATCTTGTGACACTCTCGTAGATCCGTCAAATACTCTCTCTGCCATCTCTTCCAAAAATGTTGCAACTTCTGGTTCAGATACTTGTATCGCCTTGCACAAGTGCTCTCACTCTCGTCTTCCTCTTCAGTGACTTCCGGCAATGATTGAAGTCTTCTTCCGTAGATCAAGTGTGCTGGAGTTAAAACTTCCCCTTCGGGGTCGTTATACTCGTACGTTAGCGGTCTAGAATTCAGAGTGCCTTCCACTTCCACAAGTACCGTCAGCAACTCATCGAAAGTTAACCTGGCATTACCGATTACCTTCTGAAGACACCTTTTAACGCTCCCAACCATTCGCTCAAAAAATCCACCCCACCATGGGGCCCTCTCCAGGTTAAAACGCCACTCAATTCGTCTGTTCTCCAGTTCTGCTATTATCTCGGGGTGACGGTAGAGAGTTTGCAGTTCTTTCTCTGTCCTTTTGAACGTCTTGGCGTTGTCTGACACAATCAAAGTGGGTGTTCCCATTCTGGCGGTAAATTTCCTGAAACAACGTAGAAAGGTTGTTGCTGAAAGATCCTCCACTAGGTCCAAGTACAAAGCTCTTGTCACACAACACGAAAACAGGGCGATGTATACCTTTCTCATCTGTTTACCTCTAGCCTTCACGTACAATGGCCCTGCGAAATCCACGCCAACCTTAGAAAACGGAGGGGACGGTCTCACCCTAAATTCCGGTAAGCTAGAAACCGGTGGCTGCGCAAACGACGTTCCTTCCAACTTCTTGCATACAACACACTGACTGAGCACCTTCTTCACTAATTGCCTACCTTTTGGTACCCAGAATCTCGAGCGCAATTCCGCCAGCGTGCCTCTCACTCCACTATGCAAGACTCTCTTGTGGCACTGTTGAATCTGCAGGTACGTTAAGCGATGGTCTTTAGGCAAAATTATCGGCTCTTTCGCGTCTTGAGGCAAATCTGAGTACTCCAAACGCCCCTTGCATCGAAGTACACCATTGCAATCCTCCGACAGTCCAAATGTACCGACCAGTTGCTTGTAGTTGTCGTCTCGTCTCAACTCTTTCTGTGCCACTTTAATCCAGTCATTTTCCACCTCTGTTAACTCTTGTAATGTGAGGGCTTCTCGCTTCCTTTCTTCTTTCGTCTTCTTCTGAACGTTGAAACAAAAGCGTTTAATCCACGCTGTCACTCTCAAAAGCTTTCTTATACAACTGTACCTGTCAATCTGTAAAACTCTGTCTAAACCGAGAGGCGTGTCAACTTGTACTGCCAAAACTGTGGCTTTACGTTCTTCCTCACTGCTCTCGGTCGTGGGTTCAATCGCTTTCACTGTCGGCCAACTGTCTTCTTTCTCCTTTAACCACATTGGACCATGCCACCACAACTCACTTTGCTTAAGCTCCAGCGCGGACACTCCCCTCGATCCAATGTCAGCTGGGTTTTCTTCACCCGGACAATGACTCCAATCCCCTTTTTCACTCAGCTTTAGAATCTCATTGACGCGATGTCGGACGAACTGTTTCCATTCCCCACGGTTCATAATCCAATGCAGCGCAGTCATGCTGTCCAGCCACAATCTCGACCGCTTCACTCCAGCCTGATGAGACAGCGCCGTCTCCACATTACTCATAAGCTTCGCCAGCATCAGCGCCGACATGAGCTCTAGCCTCGGTATCGACAACTCCTTCAATGGAGCGACTCTCGTCTTCGAAGTCAACATTCTTGTGTATCTTCCAGTACTGGTTAGGTACACCAGGTAAATAACAGCACAGTAAGCTTTCTTGCTTGCGTCCGCAAAGCCATGAAGAGAACAATGCAGTACTTCTTCGCGCAAATGATCCCAAACACATCGGTGGATCGTGATCGTTTGACAATCTAGGAGACTCTTGATCCAACTTTCAACACCTCGCTTGACTTCACCTTGAAGTGGATCGTCCCAACCGCTCTTTTGACGACATACATCTTGAAACATAATCTTAACTTTCACTGTAACCGGGCCCATAATTCCCAGTGGGTCAAAGATCCCTGCTAGCAGCCTTAAGGTGTTTCGTTTCGTGGCAGGAAGGCCTTTTGCGCGTTCAGCAATTTCCGTCAAGTCAAAACTGATTACGTCTGCTTCATAGTCCCACGCCAATCCTAACACCTTCTGACCCCTACAGCCTAGCCGCATCCCCACCGATGATTTGGCATAGGTGATGTCTTCTTCACTTACTGATCCACTGTCCACTTTCGCATCGGTTTCTATCCTGGCTCTGACCTGGGAATCGTTGGTTAGCCACTTCCTAAGATTGAAGCCTCCGTCTACCATTCGGTCATTGGTCTTGCGGTACAGTTCTACAACTTCTGCCGACTTCGCTCCACCCCCCACAAAATCATCTACATAAAACGAATCTCTCAATTTTTGCACAAATTCTGGGTCACATTCTTCATACTTCTTAAGGTGATGTCTAATTGTGGCGTTAAGCAGAAATGGCGATGCGTTAACTCCAAATACAACACGACAAAACCGGTATATGACAATACCAGACAAATCGGGAGGTTTTTCCATCCACAGAAAACGCAAACAATCTCGGTCTTGCACATCGACTTCAACATTTAAAAACGCCTTTTCTATGTCCCCGACAAGTACCACTCTATTCTCCCTGAATCGCAACAGTATATTGAACAGCAAAGGATTCAGCGAGGGCCCAACATGCAAGCAATCATTCAAGGACGTGCCTACCTTACCTTCCCTCGACGACGCGTCGTACACAACCCGCACCTTCGTGGTTGTTGAGTCCTTACGAATTACGGCTTGGTGTGGCAAGTAGTGAACTTTAGGCGCCTTCTCCAGCTCTACCACCCTCTCTATTATCCCAGCCTCTAGTTGATCTTGAATTATCGACGCATACTCCATCAACACTTCCGGTTCCTTTTCCAGTCTAGCGACCTGGGTCTTGAGGCGGCGCAAGCTCGTAGCGTAGTTGCTTGGGAGTTCTGGGTGCCCCTCCTTCCATGGCAACCTAACGGAATACCTGTTCCCTGTAAATGACACACTGTTTACAAACGCCTCGTGTACTTCGTCTTCAGACTCAACGATACCTAGCGTTTCCATATCCCACAGCTTATGGACGTCACTCTCTAAATTTAGGCGTTCTTCGCGAGCACTTCCGATCAGATTAACTTGCACCGAACGGGCTTCACTCTCATTCCCCGAGCTCTTCATGGGACCTGATAGTACCCACCCCAATTCCGTTTCCACGGCAACAGGCTCATCTGGTTTGCCCCTGATTGTGCACCCTTTCTGGAAGCTCCACAAGTAATCCGCGCCAATCAATACATCGATAAACATTTCTTCCGTTCCCTTACTCACGTCTGAAAACCACAGGCCTTTAAGGTGGGGGTATTCATATTTTGCAATCTCTACGTGGCTGTTTTGAATTGTTGAAATTTCAGGCACTACATAGGCTTCTATCTCAATAACTTTCTGACCCCCTAATGCACTCACCTTCATGTGTACAACATCTCTTAGCTGCGTATCTCGGGCGGTTTGTCCAAACGTGCTAATCCCGAGCCAATCTTGGCGAATCACTCTGAGCTGCGCGTGCTGAGCCACTCTGGCGGTCACGAAGGAGCGATGACTACCTGCATCGAACAAAACCCTAACCTTCCGCGGTTCTCCCTCCCCGCTAACAGCAGCGCATGCTGTTTGTAAGGCTACACGCCCACCCGTACCCACGTGCAAGCTACTAGGACTAGCGTTAATTGGACGCGCAACTGGCGCAACTTCGCATACAGAAATGTGGTGATTTCGGCCACAATTATTACACAACTCCATAGATTTACAGTCTCTCACACGATGTCCTTTCCTCAAACACTTAAAACACCTAGCGAATTTGTATAGAATGTCCTTACGTTTGTTTACATCAACTACTTTAGGACAGTGTTCATGGGCGTGTTTACCCAGGCAAAAGGCACAATTATCCGTCTCCTGTCTCGTATGCAAGGTAGTGTTCGTCGAGGTTCCTCTCATTCTGCTGTCCCTGCTCCTGAATGCACTCTGTTTCTGGTCCGGCGATCCAGCACTCGCGGTCACCACGTGGTCATGGTCTTCTCTTAGTTCCAGTTCGTTCAAAAATGCGGTCAGCATTTCCTCCATGGACCAGCTTAGGAAATCCGTGCCCCGCGTGATAGTCAGTCGAAAGGCCTCGGGTAATTTGTGCAGTACGGCCGGTACAACCACTGCTGAGTAGGTATTTTCATTTACGCTGAGAGCCTTTAGTCCTCGGAAATGTGTTTCACAACTATCATATAACTTTCTCAACCGCGGGGTGTCCTTGTCGTTAAAAACGTGTGGCAAATTGAGCAGATCATTTACGTGCGCTCTCTGAATGGCAGTTTCTTTCCCATATCGTTTCTTTAAAACCTCCACGGCCGCGGTGTAGTTCGCTGAAGTGAGGGAGAACCCAGCGATTGTCGATCTCGCCGGTTCGACAACTAAACTCCGCAGGTATGCAAACTTATCTACCGCTGCGAGGCTTTCATTTTTGTCGATGGCGCTTTCGAAGGAATCCCAAAACTCCTGCCATTCTTGTATTCTCCCGCTAAACTTCTTTACTTCCAGTTTAGGCAATTTGGCTGTTTTCTTAGGCGCCGGCGAACTAGCGGGAAATTGTGATGTCGACGCGTAAAACCCAGGGAAAACATTCTGACCTTCAGTTGGCATCTGTTGTTGAATTGGGGGCGGTGGCGACAATTGTTTCAATGCGTCTTCCATTCTGTCCACGATTCTGTTCAAATCAGTTCGCACAGAATCACTCCCTTCAATCTCCATTTCCATGCGCCCTTCTACTTCGTCATCGTCGCAACTCGCCATCAGATCAATAATTTCTTCGTCCAGTTTCTTTAGTGATTCAATCTTTTGTTGAATTGTTTGAATGTTATCTTTCAAATAAAACGCGTCCACAGAGACAGTTCCATCTGCTAATCGTTCGCCAATACGGTTACGGAGTTTCGTAGCCGCTCCTCTCAAGGATCCTCTAATTTTTATTTTCTTTGCAAGACTAACCTCGATGGCTTTGTTACTATTCTCTGTACCAGCAGCTGTACTAGCTGTCGGCGGCACCGTCCCATCAGTATTCTCCATTGCGTTGCCTTTCTTCGACTTTCTAGCGTTCTCTCGTCCAAAATCTGGCCATATCCGGCTCGTTCAGGACCACTGTGTAGAAAATATTCCACTCCACTCAAGAGGACTGTATAACGTTCTTTAATAAACACTCGCAGTTACGATCTCCTTCAATAGTCAGTCGTACAAATCCTTCTATACTCAGTCGAACAAATCCTTCTAGCTTATTATTTGATACCGGTCAAAATCATTCACATGTCAATCAAGTTTACATTACACATTCACTACATTTCATTGTCGCTAATATCCGGTTTCCGACAGTACACCGTTTCTTGTGTCTTTACTGGATTGTGATAGTGATTTTTTCCGGAATCATCCGCTTCACTTTCGTAAACTACGACTTTAACTTTAGGTTGCAGTTTCGCTTCTTGTAAATACTGTCTTCGCTGTGTGTGCTCTAACTGATGAACATCCGCGAGATGGTTAGCTAATCTGACAAGGTACTTCGCCCCGCAAGATGGAATCGGACAGTTTCTGCAAACTCTCTTGTAAACCATGTTGACAGTTTGTTGACTGAACACAAATGACATCTTTTTCGCAAATAGTCAGGTTATATAGAGTGTCAGAAGGGCCAAACACAGACCAGAAAGGCCATAACCAGGCCAAACACAGGCCTGAAAGGCCATAACCAGGTCTGAAAGGCCAAAACCGCGCCAAAAGGGACAAAAGGAGACAAACGGGCCATTTCTAGTCTTCTTTTATTTATGAAGGAGAACGCTTAGTAACCCCGCCTTCATCAATTTTCTATAAAAGAGACGCGTTACTTTCTGAAGTTTAGTTTCCTGTCAGAAGGCGTGCGGTTCAAACCAAAGATGACGAGCACAAACTATACCTTATACCTGCAACAAGGTGCTGGAAATGATGAAGACAATGAAGAAAGCGATTTCTCCCAAGAAAGCGAAGTTTCTAGTCAAGGAACGGAGTCTTCCCAAGAAGAAGAAACAGAAAACTTAGAGCCGTGGTCACGCATTCTTGATGAAGCCGAGAACCGCCACAAGACCCAGCTTAACGCTTTGATCAATCAATACCAAGAAAACGGCTCTAAGTTTTCTCTTTCTTCTTCTTGGGA
>NW_028145961.1:0-16858 GCF_977016875.1 Pavona decussata
TCTTGCAATCACAGCCCTTATTTTTACTTAGCGTGCTGGTTAATCATTAACTAGTATGACATGTGACTGGAAAAGACTCATTTTTGATGCCAGGGCGTGAATCCCTATAAAGTAATAGAAAAGAACTTTGCCGGAAACTTTTACCAAACAAATTAACTCTTTGGGTGAAAGACCACCTTAACCTTTTAAGCCCTAACAGTGATCAGCATCAAATTTCTCCTTGTAATATCCATGCTTATTCAACCCATAAAGTTATGAGAATTAAGGATATGATCGCCCAAGGTGAATTTTCTTGATATTTTAATAACTTCTCCACAGTACTTTTATAAGAAAAGTAACGGGACAAGATAGGAGAATTTTGTCTCTGATATTAGAGGTTAAAGGGTTAACTGAGATAAAAAAAAAAATGAACTACAACGTCGATCTGTACGGATGCCAAGGCTTGGGTAGAATGAACAATCACAAACATTGAGCGTTTTTTTTTTAAACAAAATTAATATAGTGAAAAGATTCCCTTGTCGTTAAGTGACTTTATAGACTAATCACAAGTGTGTTTTTCCCCCTAGCTTTTCATATTTTTGATCATTGCCTGATCATTTTGTTGAAATAAACAACGAGGTATTTATCTATTCGTTATATGAGTTTTAGCAGTACGCATGCTCCTGAAATGCAAACCTCAACACGTACCACGTGGAAGACACCTGTCCATGTTATATATGGATGTACGTTATGTCTTGAAGTTGGATGTGAGCGCTAGTGGCGAAAGGGGCTGTCTTAATATTCGGCTTAGGGGTCGACAGTTCACCTCCCTCACTGTCTTGTCGTGAGCGACAAGTTATCGTACTGAGTGCAAAAGTCATCCCCCCTACATAAGGGACCTTCGGTGCATGGGGTACCTTGTGTCAGGTGGTTGCCATTATTTCAAAATAAAAAGAAAGGAGCGAGATAAAACATGACGTTTCGGCGACAACATGTCACTATTATTTTGTTTATTATTGTTGTTTTAGTGACAGGATGAGGACTTTGACTTTCAGGCCGTCTTTGCGATGTGCGCGCGGTCAGTGGATGAGCGATTCAGGTGATCGATGGAAAGGTATCGCTTGTGACTTTGCTGAGGAGCGAATGGACCTGACAGGAAGACAACTTAAAGGTCTCAGTAAGTGTTGAACAATCATGTTTTATTCAGTTAATGTTGGTATTTCTCTTTCACATATCGCTAAGTAATCAAAATGTTTAGTTACGACGATGTTCAGTTCTACCGGCATTTTTTTTCGTCTGCTGTTCAGTGTACTGTTCTTGTGTTACTAGATTCAGTGAACTTTGTTCAGTGTCAGGGGCCCCCTAAAATGCACAGTCGACTTAAATAAACTGGTTTACTCCAGTTGTTACTATGTTGTTTCTTTTCACTGTCGTGTTTGCTTCAGAGCGAGAACGAAACATTTTCGAATTAGCGATGTCATTGATTATTCTAGCTGTGAACTTGTTCGTTTCAAGAATAATCGCTTAACTTGTCTTGTTATCTTCGCACCTCTTTGCGAGAAAACTTCCTTTCAGTTAAATACCGTAAATTTACCTAGCTAATCAACACAATCAGACTTTCTGCGAATGCCTTTGTTATTTTCTAGAATTGCGTGGATATTTTGCTTAGCCCGTCGCTCGAGATACTCGCATTTGTCAAAACTAATTATATGACGAGTGGTTGTCAAAATGATGTTTTTTTTCTCATTTTAAGTTGAATTGTTCAGAGAAATCAAATTTTGGGCCATTTCAGTTAAAAGAAAGCTATTTCTCGTTAGTAAGATATCGTTCTTGCAATCAACAGCCCTTATTTTTACTTAGCGTGCTGGTTAATCATTAACTAGTATGACATGTGACTGGAAAAGACTCATTTTTGATGCCAGGGCGTGAATCCCTATAAAGTAATAGAAAAGAACTTTGCCGAAACTTTTACCAAACAAATTAACTCTTTGGGTGAAAGACCACCTTAACCTTTTAAGCCCTAACAGTGATCAGCATCAAATTTCTCCTTGTAATATCCATGCTTATTCAACCCATAAAGTTATGAGAATTAAGGATATGATCGCCCAAGGTGAATTTTCTTGATATTTTAATAACTTCTCCACAGTACTTTTATAAGAAAAGTAACGGGACAAGATAGGAGAATTTTGTCTCTGATATTAGAGGTTAAAGGGTTAACTGAGATAAAAAAAAAAATGAACTACAACGTCGATCTGTACGGATGCCAAGGCTTGGGTAGAATGAACAATCACAAACATTGAGCGTTTTTTTTTTAAACAAAATTAATATAGTGAAAAGATTCCCTTGTCGTTAAGTGACTTTATAGACTAATCACAAGTGTGTTTTTTCCCCCTAGCTTTTCATATTTTTGATCATTGCCTGATCATTTTGTTGAAATAAACAACGAGGTATTTATCTATTCGTTATATGAGTTTTAGCAGTACGCATGCTCCTGAAATGCAAACCTCAACACGTACCACGTGGAAGACACCTGTCCATGTTATATATGGATGTACGTTATGTCTTGAAGTTGGATGTGAGCGCTAGTGGCGAAAGGGGCTGTCTTAATATTCGGCTTAGGGGTCGACAGTTCACCTCCCTCACTGTCTTGTCGTGAGCGACAAGTTATCGTACTGAGTGCAAAAGTCATCCCCCCTACATAAGGGACCTTCGGTGCATGGGGTACCTTGTGTCAGGTGGTTGCCATTATTTCAAAATAAAAAGAAAGGAGCGAGATTAAAACATGACGTTTCGGCGACAACATGTCACTATTATTTTGTTTATTATTGTTGTTTTAGTGACAGGATGAGGACTTTGACTTTCAGGCCGTCTTTGCGATGTGCGCGCGGTCAGTGGATGAGCGATTCAGGTGATCGATGGAAAGGTATCGCTTGTGACTTTGCTGAGGAGCGAATGGACCTGACAGGAAGACAACTTAAAGGTCTCAGTAAGTGTTGAACAATCATGTTTTATTCAGTTAATGTTGGTATTTCTCTTTCACATATCGCTAAGTAATCAAAATGTTTAGTTACGACGATGTTCAGTTCTACCGGCATTTTTTTTCGTCTGCTGTTCAGTGTACTGTTCTTGTGTTTACTAGATTCAGTGAACTTTGTTCAGTGTCAGGGGCCCCCTAAAATGCACAGTCGACTTAAATAAACTGGTTTACTCCAGTTGTTACTATGTTGTTTCTTTTCACTGTCGTGTTTGCTTCAGAGCGAGAACGAAACATTTTCGAATTAGCGATGTCATTGATTATTCTAGCTGTGAACTTGTTCGTTTCAAGAATAATCGCTTAACTTGTCTTGTTATCTTCGCACCTCTTTGCGAGAAAACTTCCTTTCAGTTAAATACCGTAAATTTACCTAGCTAATCAACACAATCAGACTTTCTGCGAATGCCTTTGTTATTTTCTAGAATTGCGTGGATATTTTGCTTAGCCCGTCGCTCGAGATACTCGCATTTGTCAAAACTAATTATATGACGAGTGGTTGTCAAAATGATGTTTTTTTTCTCATTTTAAGTTGAATTGTTCAGAGAAATCAAATTTTGGGCCATTTCAGTAAAAGAAAAGCTATTTCTCGTTAGTAAGATATCGTTCTTGCAATCAACAGCCCTTATTTTTACTTAGCGTGCTGGTTAATCATTAACTAGTATGACATGTGACTGGAAAAGACTCATTTTTGATGCCAGGGCGTGAATCCCTATAAAGTAATAGAAAAGAACTTTGCCGGAAACTTTTACCAAACAAATTAACTCTTTGGGTGAAAGACCACCTTAACCTTTTAAGCCCTAACAGTGATCAGCATCAAATTTCTCCTTGTAATATCCATGCTTATTCAACCCATAAAGTTATGAGAATTAAGGATATGATCGCCCAAGGTGAATTTCTTGATATTTTAATAACTTCTCCACAGTACTTTTATAAGAAAAGTAACGGGACAAGATAGGAGAATTTTGTCTCTGATATTAGAGGTTAAAGGGTTAACTGAGATAAAAAAAAAAATGAACTACAACGTCGATCTGTACGGATGCCAAGGCTGGGTAGAATGAACAATCACAAACATTGAGCGTTTTTTTTTTAAACAAAATTAATATAGTGAAAAGATTCCCTTGTCGTTAAGTGACTTTATAGACTAATCACAAGTGTGTTTTTTCCCCCTAGCTTTTCATATTTTTGATCATTGCCTGATCATTTTGTTGAAATAAACAACGAGGTATTTATCTATTCGTTATATGAGTTTTAGCAGTACGCATGCTCCTGAAATGCAAACCTCAACACGTACCACGTGGAAGACACCTGTCCATGTTATATATGGATGTACGTTATGTCTTGAAGTTGGATGTGAGCGCTAGTGGCGAAAGGGGCTGTCTTAATATTCGGCTTAGGGGTCGACAGTTCACCTCCCTCACTGTCTTGTCGTGAGCGACAAGTTATCGTACTGAGTGCAAAAGTCATCCCCCCTACATAAGGGACCTTCGGTGCATGGGGTACCTTGTGTCAGGTGGTTGCCATTATTTCAAAATAAAAAGAAAGGAGCGAGATTAAAACATGACGTTTCGGCGACAACATGTCACTATTATTTTGTTTATTATTGTTGTTTAGTGACAGGATGAGGACTTTGACTTTCAGGCCGTCCTTTGCGATGTGCGCGCGGTCAGTGGATGAGCGATTCAGGTGATCGATGGGAAAGGTATCGCTTGTGACTTTGCTGAGGAGCGAATGGACCTGACAGGAAGACAACTTAAAGGTCTCAGTAAGTGTTGAACAATCATGTTTTATTCAGTTAATGTTGGTATTTCTCTTTCACATATCGCTAAGTAATCAAAATGTTTAGTTACGACGATGTTCAGTTCTACCGGCATTTTTTTTCGTCTGCTGTTCAGTGTACTGTTCTTGTGTTTACTAGATTCAGTGAACTTTGTTCAGTGTCAGGGGCCCCCTAAAATGCACAGTCGACTTAAATAAACTGGTTTACTCCAGTTGTTACTATGTTGTTTCTTTTCACTGTCGTGTTTGCTTCAGAGCGAGAACGAAACATTTTCGAATTAGCGATGTCATTGATTATTCTAGCTGTGAACTTGTTCGTTTCAAGAATAATCGCTTAACTTGTCTTGTTATCTTCGCACCTCTTTGCGAGAAAACTTCCTTTCAGTTAAATACCGTAAATTTACCTAGCTAATCAACACAATCAGACTTTCTGCGAATGCCTTTGTTATTTTCTAGAATTGCGTGGATATTTTGCTTAGCCCGTCGCTCGAGATACTCGCATTTGTCAAAACTAATTATATGACGAGTGGTTGTCAAAATGATGTTTTTTTCTCATTTTAAGTTGAATTGTTCAGAGAAATCAAATTTTGGGCCATTTCAGTTAAAAGAAAAGCTATTTCTCGTTAGTAAGATATCGTTCTTGCAATCAACAGCCCTTATTTTTACTTAGCGTGCTGGTTAATCATTAACTAGTATGACATGTGACTGGAAAAGACTCATTTTTGATGCCAGGGCGTGAATCCCTATAAAGTAATAGAAAAGAACTTTGCCGGAAACTTTTACCAAACAAATTAACTCTTTGGGTGAAAGACCACCTTAACCTTTTAAGCCCTAACAGTGATCAGCATCAAATTTCTCCTTGTAATATCCATGCTTATTCAACCCATAAAGTTATGAGAATTAAGGATATGATCGCCCAAGGTGAATTTTCTTGATATTTTAATAACTTCTCCACAGTACTTTTATAAGAAAAGTAACGGGACAAGATAGGAGAATTTTGTCTCTGATATTAGAGGTTAAAGGGTTAACTGAGATAAAAAAAAAAATGAACTACAACGTCGATCTGTACGGATGCCAAGGCTTGGGTAGAATGAACAATCACAAACATTGAGCGTTTTTTTTTTAAACAAAATTAATATAGTGAAAAGATTCCCTTGTCGTTAAGTGACTTTATAGACTAATCACAAGTGTGTTTTTTCCCCCTAGCTTTTCATATTTTTGATCATTGCCTGATCATTTTGTTGAAATAAACAACGAGGTATTTATCTATTCGTTATATGAGTTTTAGCAGTACGCATGCTCCTGAAATGCAAACCTCAACACGTACCACGTGGAAGACACCTGTCCATGTTATATATGGATGTACGTTATGTCTTGAAGTTGGATGTGAGCGCTAGTGGCGAAAGGGGCTGTCTTAATATTCGGCTTAGGGGTCGACAGTTCACCTCCCTCACTGTCTTGTCGTGAGCGACAAGTTATCGTACTGAGTGCAAAAGTCATCCCCCCTACATAAGGGACCTTCGGTGCATGGGGTACCTTGTGTCAGGTGGTTGCCATTATTTCAAAATAAAAAGAAAGGAGCGAGATTAAAACATGACGTTTCGGCGACAACATGTCACTATTATTTTGTTTATTATTGTTGTTTTAGTGACAGGATGAGGACTTTGACTTTCAGGCCGTCTTTGCGATGTGCGCGCGGTCAGTGGATGAGCGATTCAGGTGATCGATGGAAAGGTATCGCTTGTGACTTTGCTGAGGAGCGAATGGACCTGACAGGAAGACAACTTAAAGGTCTCAGTAAGTGTTGAACAATCATGTTTTATTCAGTTAATGTTGGTATTTCTCTTTCACATATCGCTAAGTAATCAAAATGTTTAGTTACGACGATGTTCAGTTCTACCGGCATTTTTTTTCGTCTGCTGTTCAGTGTACTGTTCTTGTGTTTACTAGATTCAGTGAACTTTGTTCAGTGTCAGGGGCCCCCTAAAATGCACAGTCGACTTAAATAAACTGGTTTACTCCAGTTGTTACTATGTTGTTTCTTTTCACTGTCGTGTTTGCTTCAGAGCGAGAACGAAACATTTTCGAATTAGCGATGTCATTGATTATTCTAGCTGTGAACTTGTTCGTTTCAAGAATAATCGCTTAACTTGTCTTGTTATCTTCGCACCTCTTTGCGAGAAAACTTCCTTTCAGTTAAATACCGTAAATTTACCATAGCTAATCAACACAATCAGACTTTCTGCGAATGCCTTTGTTATTTTCTAGAATTGCGTGGATATTTTGCTTAGCCCGTCGCTCGAGATACTCGCATTTGTCAAAACTAATTATATGACGAGTGGTTGTCAAAATGATGTTTTTTTCTCATTTTAAGTTGAATTGTTCAGAGAAATCAAATTTTGGGCCATTTCAGTTAAAAGAAAAGCTATTTCTCGTTAGTAAGATATCGTTCTTGCAATCAACAGCCCTTATTTTTACTTAGCGTGCTGGTTAATCATTAACTAGTATGACATGTGACTGGAAAAGACTCATTTTTGATGCCAGGGCGTGAATCCCTATAAAGTAATAGAAAAGAACTTTGCCGGAAACTTTTACCAAACAAATTAACTCTTTGGGTGAAAGACCACCTTAACCTTTTAAGCCCTAACAGTGATCAGCATCAAATTTCTCCTTGTAATATCCATGCTTATTCAACCCATAAAGTTATGAGAATTAAGGATATGATCGCCCAAGGTGAATTTTCTTGATATTTTAATAACTTCTCCACAGTACTTTTATAAGAAAAGTAACGGGACAAGATAGGAGAATTTTGTCTCTGATATTAGAGGTTAAAGGGTTAACTGAGATAAAAAAAAAAATGAACTACAACGTCGATCTGTACGGATGCCAAGGCTTGGGTAGAATGAACAATCACAAACATTGAGCGTTTTTTTTTTAAACAAAATTAATATAGTGAAAAGATTCCCTTGTCGTTAAGTGACTTTATAGACTAATCACAAGTGTGTTTTTTCCCCCTAGCTTTTCATATTTTTGATCATTGCCTGATCATTTTGTTGAAATAAACAACGAGGTATTTATCTATTCGTTATATGAGTTTTAGCAGTACGCATGCTCCTGAAATGCAAACCTCAACACGTACCACGTGGAAGACACCTGTCCATGTTATATATGGATGTACGTTATGTCTTGAAGTTGGATGTGAGCGCTAGTGGCGAAAGGGGCTGTCTTAATATTCGGCTTAGGGGTCGACAGTTCACCTCCCTCACTGTCTTGTCGTGAGCGACAAGTTATCGTACTGAGTGCAAAAGTCATCCCCCCTACATAAGGGACCTTCGGTGCATGGGGTACCTTGTGTCAGGTGGTTGCCATTATTTCAAAATAAAAAGAAAGGAGCGAGATTAAAACATGACGTTTCGGCGACAACATGTCACTATTATTTTGTTTATTATTGTTGTTTTAGTGACAGGATGAGGACTTTGACTTTCAGGCCGTCTTTGCGATGTGCGCGCGGTCAGTGGATGAGCGATTCAGGTGATCGATGGAAAGGTATCGCTTGTGACTTTGCTGAGGAGCGAATGGACCTGACAGGAAGACAACTTAAAGGTCTCAGTAAGTGTTGAACAATCATGTTTTATTCAGTTAATGTTGGTATTTCTCTTTCACATATCGCTAAGTAATCAAAATGTTTAGTTACGACGATGTTCAGTTCTACCGGCATTTTTTTTCGTCTGCTGTTCAGTGTACTGTTCTTGTGTTTACTAGATTCAGTGAACTTTGTTCAGTGTCAGGGGCCCCCTAAAATGCACAGTCGACTTAAATAAACTGGTTTACTCCAGTTGTTACTATGTTGTTTCTTTTCACTGTCGTGTTTGCTTCAGAGCGAGAACGAAACATTTTCGAATTAGCGATGTCATTGATTATTCTAGCTGTGAACTTGTTCGTTTCAAGAATAATCGCTTAACTTGTCTTGTTATCTTCGCACCTCTTTGCGAGAAAACTTCCTTTCAGTTAAATACCGTAAATTTACCTAGCTAATCAACACAATCAGACTTTCTGCGAATGCCTTTGTTATTTTCTAGAATTGCGTGGATATTTTGCTTAGCCCGTCGCTCGAGATACTCGCATTTGTCAAAACTAATTTATATGACGAGTGGTTGTCAAAATGATGTTTTTTTCTCATTTTAAGTTGAATTGTTCAGAGAAATCAAATTTTGGGCCATTTCAGTTAAAAGAAAAGCTATTTCTCGTTAGTAAGATATCGTTCTTGCAATCAACAGCCCTTATTTTTACTTAGCGTGCTGGTTAATCATTAACTAGTATGACATGTGACTGGAAAAGACTCATTTTTGATGCCAGGGCGTGAATCCCTATAAAGTAATAGAAAAGAACTTTGCCGGAAACTTTTACCAAACAAATTAACTCTTTGGGTGAAAGACCACCTTAACCTTTTAAGCCCTAACAGTGATCAGCATCAAATTTCTCCTTGTAATATCCATGCTTATTCAACCCATAAAGTTATGAGAATTAAGGATATGATCGCCCAAGGTGAATTTTCTTGATATTTTAATAACTTCTCCACAGTACTTTTATAAGAAAAGTAACGGGACAAGATAGGAGAATTTTGTCTCTGATATTAGAGGTTAAAGGGTTAACTGAGATAAAAAAAAAAATGAACTACAACGTCGATCTGTACGGATGCCAAGGCTTGGGTAGAATGAACAATCACAAACATTGAGCGTTTTTTTTTAAACAAAATTAATATAGTGAAAAGATTCCCTTGTCGTTAAGTGACTTTATAGACTAATCACAAGTGTGTTTTTTCCCCCTAGCTTTTCATATTTTTGATCATTGCCTGATCATTTTGTTGAAATAAACAACGAGGTATTTATCTATTCGTTATATGAGTTTTAGCAGTACGCATGCTCCTGAAATGCAAACCTCAACACGTACCACGTGGAAGACACCTGTCCATGTTATATATGGATGTACGTTATGTCTTGAAGTTGGATGTGAGCGCTAGTGGCGAAAGGGGCTGTCTTAATATTCGGCTTAGGGGTCGACAGTTCACCTCCCTCACTGTCTTGTCGTGAGCGACAAGTTATCGTACTGAGTGCAAAAGTCATCCCCCCTACATAAGGGACCTTCGGTGCATGGGGTACCTTGTGTCAGGTGGTTGCCATTATTTCAAAATAAAAAGAAAGGAGCGAGATTAAAACATGACGTTTCGGCGACAACATGTCACTATTATTTTGTTTATTATTGTTGTTTTAGTGACAGGATGAGGACTTTGACTTTCAGGCCGTCTTTGCGATGTGCGCGCGGTCAGTGGATGAGCGATTCAGGTGATCGATGGAAAGGTATCGCTTGTGACTTTGCTGAGGAGCGAATGGACCTGACAGGAAGACAACTTAAAGGTCTCAGTAAGTGTTGAACAATCATGTTTTATTCAGTTAATGTTGGTATTTCTCTTTCACATATCGCTAAGTAATCAAAATGTTTAGTTACGACGATGTTCAGTTCTACCGGCATTTTTTTTCGTCTGCTGTTCAGTGTACTGTTCTTGTGTTTACTAGATTCAGTGAACTTTGTTCAGTGTCAGGGGCCCCCTAAAATGCACAGTCGACTTAAATAAACTGGTTTACTCCAGTTGTTACTATGTTGTTTCTTTTCACTGTCGTGTTTGCTTCAGAGCGAGAACGAAACATTTTCGAATTAGCGATGTCATTGATTATTCTAGCTGTGAACTTGTTCGTTTCAAGAATAATCGCTTAACTTGTCTTGTTATCTTCGCACCTCTTTGCGAGAAAACTTACTTTCAGTTAAATACCGTAAATTTACCTAGCTAATCAACACAATCAGACTTTCTGCGAATGCCTTTGTTATTTTCTAGAATTGCGTGGATATTTTGCTTAGCCCGTCGCTCGAGATACTCGCATTTGTCAAAACTAATTATATGACGAGTGGTTGTCAAAATGATGTTTTTTTCTCATTTTAAGTTGAATTGTTCAGAGAAATCAAATTTTGGGCCATTTCAGTTAAAAGAAAAGCTATTTCTCGTTAGTAAGATATCGTTCTTGCAATCAACAGCCCTTATTTTTACTTAGCGTGCTGGTTAATCATTAACTAGTATGACATGTGACTGGAAAAGACTCATTTTTGATGCCAGGGCGTGAATCCCTATAAAGTAATAGAAAAGAACTTTGCCGGAAACTTTTACCAAACAAATTAACTCTTTGGGTGAAAGACCACCTTAACCTTTTAAGCCCTAACAGTGATCAGCATCAAATTTCTCCTTGTAATATCCATGCTTATTCAACCCATAAAGTTATGAGAATTAAGGATATGATCGCCCAAGGTGAATTTTCTTGATATTTTAATAACTTCTCCACAGTACTTTTATAAGAAAAGTAACGGGACAAGATAGGAGAATTTTGTCTCTGATATTAGAGGTTAAAGGGTTAACTGAGATAAAAAAAAAAATGAACTACAACGTCGATCTGTACGGATGCCAAGGCTTGGGTAGAATGAACAATCACAAACATTGAGCGTTTTTTTTTTAAACAAAATTAATATAGTGAAAAGATTCCCTTGTCGTTAAGTGACTTTATAGACTAATCACAAGTGTGTTTTTTTCCCCCTAGCTTTTCATATTTTTGATCATTGCCTGATCATTTTGTTGAAATAAACAACGAGGTATTTATCTATTCGTTATATGAGTTTTAGCAGTACGCATGCTCCTGAAATGCAAACCTCAACACGTACCACGTGGAAGACACCTGTCCATGTTATATATGGATGTACGTTATGTCTTGAAGTTGGATGTGAGCGCTAGTGGCGAAAGGGGCTGTCTTAATATTCGGCTTAGGGGTCGACAGTTCACCTCCCTCACTGTCTTGTCGTGAGCGACAAGTTATCGTACTGAGTGCAAAAGTCATCCCCCCTACATAAGGGACCTTCGGTGCATGGGGTACCTTGTGTCAGGTGGTTGCCATTATTTCAAAATAAAAAGAAAGGAGCGAGATTAAAACATGACGTTTCGGCGACAACATGTCACTATTATTTTGTTTATTATTGTTGTTTTAGTGACAGGATGAGGACTTTGACTTTCAGGCCGTCTTTGCGATGTGCGCGCGGTCAGTGGATGAGCGATTCAGGTGATCGATGGAAAGGTATCGCTTGTGACTTTGCTGAGGAGCGAATGGACCTGACAGGAAGACAACTTAAAGGTCTCAGTAAGTGTTGAACAATCATGTTTTATTCAGTTAATGTTGGTATTTCTCTTTCACATATCGCTAAGTAATCAAAATGTTTAGTTACGACGATGTTCAGTTCTACCGGCATTTTTTTTCGTCTGCTGTTCAGTGTACTGTTCTTGTGTTTACTAGATTCAGTGAACTTTGTTCAGTGTCAGGGGCCCCCTAAAATGCACAGTCGACTTAAATAAACTGGTTTACTCCAGTTGTTACTATGTTGTTTCTTTTCACTGTCGTGTTTGCTTCAGAGCGAGAACGAAACATTTTCGAATTAGCGATGTCATTGATTATTCTAGCTGTGAACTTGTTCGTTTCAAGAATAATCGCTTAACTTGTCTTGTTATCTTCGCACCTCTTTGCGAGAAAACTTCCTTTCAGTTAAATACCGTAAATTTACCTAGCTAATCAACACAATCAGACTTTCTGCGAATGCCTTTGTTATTTTCTAGAATTGCGTGGATATTTTGCTTAGCCCGTCGCTCGAGATACTCGCATTTGTCAAAACTAATTATATGACGAGTGGTTGTCAAAATGATGTTTTTTTCTCATTTTAAGTTGAATTGTTCAGAGAAATCAAATTTTGGGCCATTTCAGTTAAAAGAAAAGCTATTTCTCGTTAGTAAGATATCGTTCTTGCAATCAACAGCCCTTATTTTTACTTAGCGTGCTGGTTAATCATTAACTAGTATGACATGTGACTGGAAAAGACTCATTTTTGATGCCAGGGCGTGAATCCCTATAAAGTAATAGAAAAGAACTTTGCCGGAAACTTTTACCAAACAAATTAACTCTTTGGGTGAAAGACCACCTTAACCTTTTAAGCCCTAACAGTGATCAGCATCAAATTTCTCCTTGTAATATCCATGCTTATTCAACCCATAAAGTTATGAGAATTAAGGATATGATCGCCCAAGGTGAATTTTCTTGATATTTTAATAACTTCTCCACAGTACTTTTATAAGAAAAGTAACGGGACAAGATAGGAGAATTTTGTCTCTGATATTAGAGGTTAAAGGGTTAACTGAGATAAAAAAAAAAATGAACTACAACGTCGATCTGTACGGATGCCAAGGCTTGGGTAGAATGAACAATCACAAACATTGAGCGTTTTTTTTTTAAACAAAATTAATATAGTGAAAAGATTCCCTTGTCGTTAAGTGACTTTATAGACTAATCACAAGTGTGTTTTTTCCCCCTAGCTTTTCATATTTTTGATCATTGCCTGATCATTTTGTTGAAATAAACAACGAGGTATTTATCTATTCGTTATATGAGTTTTAGCAGTACGCATGCTCCTGAAATGCAAACCTCAACACGTACCACGTGGAAGACACCTGTCCATGTTATATATGGATGTACGTTATGTCTTGAAGTTGGATGTGAGCGCTAGTGGCGAAAGGGGCTGTCTTAATATTCGGCTTAGGGGTCGACAGTTCACCTCCCTCACTGTCTTGTCGTGAGCGACAAGTTATCGTACTGAGTGCAAAAGTCATCCCCCCTACATAAGGGACCTTCGGTGCATGGGGTACCTTGTGTCAGGTGGTTGCCATTATTTCAAAATAAAAAGAAAGGAGCGAGATTAAAACATGACGTTTCGGCGACAACATGTCACTATTATTTTGTTTATTATTGTTGTTTTAGTGACAGGATGAGGACTTTGACTTTCAGGCCGTCTTTGCGATGTGCGCGCGGTCAGTGGATGAGCGATTCAGGTGATCGATGGAAAGGTATCGCTTGTGACTTTGCTGAGGAGCGAATGGACCTGACAGGAAGACAACTTAAAGGTCTCAGTAAGTGTTGAACAATCATGTTTTATTCAGTTAATGTTGGTATTTCTCTTTCACATATCGCTAAGTAATCAAAATGTTTAGTTACGACGATGTTCAGTTCTACCGGCATTTTTTTTCGTCTGCTGTTCAGTGTACTGTTCTTGTGTTTACTAGATTCAGTGAACTTTGTTCAGTGTCAGGGGCCCCCTAAAATGCACAGTCGACTTAAATAAACTGGTTTACTCCAGTTGTTACTATGTTGTTTCTTTTCACTGTCGTGTTTGCTTCAGAGCGAGAACGAAACATTTTCGAATTAGCGATGTCATTGATTATTCTAGCTGTGAACTTGTTCGTTTCAAGAATAATCGCTTAACTTGTCTTGTTATCTTCGCACCTCTTTGCGAGAAAACTTCCTTTCAGTTAAATACCGTAAATTTACCTAGCTAATCAACACAATCAGACTTTCTGCGAATGCCTTTGTTATTTTCTAGAATTGCGTGGATATTTTGCTTAGCCCGTCGCTCGAGATACTCGCATTTGTCAAAACTAATTATATGACGAGTGGTTGTCAAAATGATGTTTTTTTCTCATTTTAAGTTGAATTGTTCAGAGAAATCAAATTTTGGGCCATTTCAGTTAAAAGAAAAGCTATTTCTCGTTAGTAAGATATCGTTCTTGCAATCAACAGCCCTTATTTTTACTTAGCGTGCTGGTTAATCATTAACTAGTATGACATGTGACTGGAAAAGACTCATTTTTGATGCCAGGGCGTGAATCCCTATAAAGTAATAGAAAAGAACTTTGCCGGAAACTTTTACCAAACAAATTAACTCTTTGGGTGAAAGACCACCTTAACCTTTTAAGCCCTAACAGTGATCAGCATCAAATTTCTCCTTGTAATATCCATGCTTATTCAACCCATAAAGTTATGAGAATTAAGGATATGATCGCCCAAGGTGAATTTTCTTGATATTTTAATAACTTCTCCACAGTACTTTTATAAGAAAAGTAACGGGACAAGATAGGAGAATTTTGTCTCTGATATTAGAGGTTAAAGGGTTAACTGAGATAAAAAAAAAAATGAACTACAACGTCGATCTGTACGGATGCCAAGGCTTGGGTAGAATGAACAATCACAAACATTGAGCGTTTTTTTTTTAAACAAAATTAATATAGTGAAAAGATTCCCTTGTCGTTAAGTGACTTTATAGACTAATCACAAGTGTGTTTTTTCCCCCTAGCTTTTCATATTTTTGATCATTGCCTGATCATTTTGTTGAAATAAACAACGAGGTATTTATCTATTCGTTATATGAGTTTTAGCAGTACGCATGCTCCTGAAATGCAAACCTCAACACGTACCACGTGGAAGACACCTGTCCATGTTATATATGGATGTACGTTATGTCTTGAAGTTGGATGTGAGCGCTAGTGGCGAAAGGGCTGTCTTAATATTCGGCTTAGGGGTCGACAGTTCACCTCCCTCACTGTCTTGTCGTGAGCGACAAGTTATCGTACTGAGTGCAAAAGTCATCCCCCTACATAAGGGACCTTCGGTGCATGGGGTACCTTGTGTCAGGTGGTTGCCATTATTTCAAAATAAAAAGAAAGGAGCGAGATTAAAACATGACGTTTCGGCGACAACATGTCACTATTATTTTGTTTATTATTGTTGTTTTAGTGACAGGATGAGGACTTTGACTTTCAGGCCGTCTTTGCGATGTGCGCGCGGTCAGTGGATGAGCGATTCAGGTGATCGATGGAAAGGTATCGCTTGTGACTTTGCTGAGGAGCGAATGGACCTGACAGGAAGACAACTTAAAGGTCTCAGTAAGTGTTGAACAATCATGTTTTATTCAGTTAATGTTGGTATTTCTCTTTCACATATCGCTAAGTAATCAAAATGTTTAGTTACGACGATGTTCAGTTCTACCGGCATTTTTTTTCGTCTGCTGTTCAGTGTACTGTTCTTGTGTTTACTAGATTCAGTGAACTTTGTTCAGTGTCAGGGGCCCCCTAAAATGCACAGTCGACTTAAATAAACTGGTTTACTCCAGTTGTTACTATGTTGTTTTCTTTTCACTGTCGTGTTTGCTTCAGAGCGAGAACGAAACATTTTCGAATTAGCGATGTCATTGATTATTCTAGCTGTGAACTTGTTCGTTCAAGAATAATCGCTTAACTTGTCTTGTTATCTTCGCACCTCTTTGCGAGAAAACTTCCTTTCAGTTAAATACCGTAAATTTACCTAGCTAATCAACACAATCAGACTTTCTGCGAATGCCTTTGTTATTTTCTAGAATTGCGTGGATATTTTGCTTAGCCCGTCGCTCGAGATACTCGCATTTGTCAAAACTAATTATATGACGAGTGGTTGTCAAAATGATGTTTTTTTCTCATTTTTAAGTTGAATTGTTCAGAGAAATCAAATTTTGGGCCATTTCAGTTAAAAGAAAAGCTATTTCTCGTTAGTAAGATATCGTTCTTGCAATCAACAGCCCTTATTTTTACTTAGCGTGCTGGTTAATCATTAACTAGTATGACATGTGACTGGAAAAGACTCATTTTTGATGCCAGGGCGTGAATCCCTATAAAGTAATAGAAAAGAACTTTGCCGGAAACTTTTACCAAACAAATTAACTCTTTGGGTGAAAGACCACCTTAACCTTTTAAGCCCTAACAGTGATCAGCATCAAATTTCTCCTTGTAATATCCATGCTTATTCAACCATAAAGTTATGAGAATTAAGGATATGATCGCCCAAGGTGAATTTTCTTGATATTTTAATAACTTTCTCCACAGTACTTTTATAAGAAAAGTAACGGGACAAGATAGGAGAATTTTGTCTCTGATATTAGAGGTTAAAGGGTTAACTGAGATAAAAAAAAAAATGAACTACAACGTCGATCTGTACGGATGCCAAGGCTTGGGTAGAATGAACAATCACAAACATTGAGCGTTTTTTTTTAAACAAAATTAATATAGTGAAAAGATTCCCTTGTCGTTAAGTGACTTTATAGACTAATCACAAGTGTGTTTTTCCCCTA
>NW_028145962.1:0-15534 GCF_977016875.1 Pavona decussata
GTTTCAGTATCTCTACAGCTGGTAATATCTTCTGCCGCGCCAAATATGCAATATACGCCTTTCTTTGCGAGTCAATGGCGCCCATAAAAACCATTGTATAACTGGCGAGGTGATGAGATAATGCATCTCTTTGCGTTACAAATTAATTACAACCATTATCTCCGCGAATTAGAACCAATTAACGGCAATATTCCTGGACGTTAATTAGTACCCAATGTCCAATTACATATCACCCGACTGGGTTTCTGTGCAGGGTTAGATCTCTGTTTTTAAACAATTTGTCTGTTTTACAATCGTGGACAATTCTCGTTAAGAAATCTGAACGCGGCCTACCAAAAACAATTATTTCCTATTCCTCCCCTCGAATTTCTACAAGTTCCTTCTCCCTCCCCCCCTCCCCCTATACAATGTTGATTTGGGAAATGCTGATTGCCGTGAAACTGTTCGTGACCCACCAAACAACATTGAGTTGGGGGGAGGGGGGCGGGGAAAATATGGTCGTTCGATTGTTTACTTGTCAAAACGCTTGGAAGGGTACGTTTTCTTAACCGTTTTGTCCACGATTGTGTCAGCCAATTTTTTTCCATTTCCTCAGAACTCAAAAAGTTTGAACTTCCCGGGAGCCGTGGATAGACACACCGGTCGGTGTTCTCTAAGTTACGCGTACGTTAACGTCAGTGTTTTATTTAGCAGAGATGTAACAAGCCAAAAATTGATCATGCCGGTCGTGATATAAACAACTCGCGTGTCGTTCTGGCCACTTGTTTTGCCATTGTTCAGTGAAATTAGTAACCACCAACACTATGGATCTTTTGAAAAGCTATGAAAGTAATGAATCTAGTTCAGAGGAGCCGGGTAAATCGTTATCCGAAGATTCTCTCCTTAGAAGTGACCTACGCAGTGTTTATTTGGTGACATATAGCCAGGCAGATATTACTAAATTTCCAACCCGGGAAAATTTCGCCTCAGCAGTTGTGTACGCATTTTCTCAATTGCAAGGCAAAGGGAGAGTTGTTCAGTGGTGTTGCTGTCGGGAGAAACATAAGAACGGTGGTGAACATTATCATCTCGCGCTGAAACTGGATCGTAATGAACGCTGGTTATCGGCGAAGGAATTTTTATTGAAGGAATTTGGGATTTCAGTTCACTTTTCCAACAAGCATCACAACTATTTCAGCGCGCACCAAAAACTCATTTTGCAAAGGATATTTCCCTGACTGCTGATACTCCAATCTTCTGCACAGGAAAGCGTCCGCTCATGTATATTAAAAATGGCTTAGTAGATGAACGTGAAACGGAAATGATGAATGTGCGTTGGAGAATTTTTTATTTCAATTTTCAAATCCCGCGGGAGCAGCAAAGAGAAATCCCGCCATGTGCACGATGTTTTGTAAGCCGGCTTATTTGTGGCGAGCCAGACCTAGAATTCGGCATGTAACGATTAACTTGACAGTTTCAAGGCAATGGTGAAATAAAACAACGATTAACACAGGTTTTCAACGGTTAACACCGAATGCTCTTGAAAAGAATAGATAGTCATTTCTTTTAATACAAAACTGCTGTTAATCGTTGTTAATCGTTGAAAGTGCTAAATGTCTTCTTGTTAATCGTATGCAATTAAAGTATTTTGCGTTATTAAGAGTTATATGTAAACAAACGGAAGAAAGGTAGATGTTACGGCAAGAAATGGACACATTTTCTCTTGTAGAATGTATTTGTTGACGTTTGTGACATGCCTGTCACGCACGCTGTACTATGTAACACAATAAAATACTAGCGTGACGTAATCTTCTGATTATTACTTGGTCAGAAAAGACTGCCTTCGTGTCCTGAGTTGCAAGAATAATAAATGTATATTAAATACAAGTATTAATACTTAGTGCGTTGTCCTTTTCCAGTAATAATGGGATCCATACGGCCACCCATAGTGTCTATAATCTTGTCGATTACCTCTGATGGAAAGTTGTACATTGTTCTAATTACACGTGATGAAAATTCATCGAATGTCTCACGCGTAATGTTTAATTCTACAGCCTGTTTTCTCAGCTTTTTTTAAACAAGATTAAGGAAATTCTCGATAGCATCTATGTCACGGCTGCGAGGCGGAATACATAATTGTTTTGCCCTTTTTATTTTAAGTACTCTTCTAACAAGAGCAGAATTCTGGTTCGGTGCGTTGAGTTGTACAAACATGCGAGAACCATTCTTGTCTGCTCTTGCAAACATAGAATCAAATTTTCCATTAACAAAAGAGGCAAATGAACGGCTGTCCAGATTATCATATGCATGACACTCAATTACTCCTTTATCGTAACTAATGGCCACCATTAATCTTAAAACGCGACCTCCACTCCCCTCTTTGCATCCTTTAGCTGTGCATCCCTGAATAAGCCCTTCGCATGCTCTCCTCCATACTCTCCCTTGTGGCGTTCTAGCTTGATCCGCCAGATTTCTTTTATAATAGAAACTGACACCATCCAAATTTAAAGCAACCGTATTGCACCAAATATCCCGAGAGTGGTTATTTTTTATGTTCTTTGCAAAGTGAACACGTTGACGCATGTCATCCTCGGACATCAAGCCTTTTTTACGCGCCTGCAGGAAGTGGTAGCCTTCCTTGTGCAGAAAACGCCAAACGGTCCTGCTGCTTACTTCATTAGGCTTTAGACCAGCCCGCTCCTTAATCCTACTGGAAGAAAAATGTCCTTCCTCTTTTCGTAGCGCTCGCAAACAGCGAATAATTTTTCTCTGGTCACGCGCGTACAACTTGCCTGCGCGTATAAACGGGACCGGTCTGTTTCACGGATATGAACTCGTCTCGAATTCTGTATACCGATGCAAGTGAAATGTTGCATTGTTTCAGTATCTCTACAGCTGGTAATATCTTCTGCCGCGCCAAATATGCAATATACGCCTTTCTTTGCGAGTCAATGGCGCCCATAAAAACCATTGTATAACTGGCGAGGTGATGAGATAATGCATCTCTTTGCGTTACAAATTAATTACAACCATTATCTCCGCGAATTAGAACCAATTAACGGCAATATTCCTGGACGTTAATTAGTACCCAATGTCCAATTACATATCACCCGACTGGGTTTCTGTGCAGGGTTAGATCTCTGTTTTTAAACAATTTGTCTGTTTTACAATCGTGGACAATTCTCGTTAAGAAATCTGAACGCGGCCTACCAAAAACAATTATTTCCTATTCCTCCCCTCGAATTTCTACAAGTTCCTTCTCCCTCCCCCCCTCCCCCTATACAATGTTGATTTGGGAAATGCTGATTGCCGTGAAACTGTTCGTGACCCACCAAACAACATTGAGTTGGGGGGAGGGGGGCGGGGAAAATATGGTCGTTCGATTGTTTACTTGTCAAAACGCTTGGAAGGGTACGTTTTCTTAACCGTTTTGTCCACGATTGTGTCAGCCAATTTTTTTCCATTTCCTCAGAACTCAAAAAGTTTGAACTTCCCGGGAGCCGTGGATAGACACACCGGTCGGTGTTCTCTAAGTTACGCGTACGTTAACGTCAGTGTTTTATTTAGCAGAGATGTAACAAGCCAAAAATTGATCATGCCGGTCGTGATATAAACAACTCGCGTGTCGTTCTGGCCACTTGTTTTGCCATTGTTCAGTGAAATTAGTAACCACCAACACTATGGATCTTTTGAAAAGCTATGAAAGTAATGAATCTAGTTCAGAGGAGCCGGGTAAATCGTTATCCGAAGATTCTCTCCTTAGAAGTGACCTACGCAGTGTTTATTTGGTGACATATAGCCAGGCAGATATTACTAAATTTCCAACCCGGGAAAATTTCGCCTCAGCAGTTGTGTACGCATTTTCTCAATTGCAAGGCAAAGGGAGAGTTGTTCAGTGGTGTTGCTGTCGGGAGAAACATAAGAACGGTGGTGAACATTATCATCTCGCGCTGAAACTGGATCGTAATGAACGCTGGTTATCGGCGAAGGAATTTTTATTGAAGGAATTTGGGATTTCAGTTCACTTTTCCAACAAGCATCACAACTATTTCAGCGCGCACCAAAAACTCATTTTGCAAAGGATATTTCCCTGACTGCTGATACTCCAATCTTCTGCACAGGAAAGCGTCCGCTCATGTATATTAAAAATGGCTTAGTAGATGAACGTGAAACGGAAATGATGAATGTGCGTTGGAGAATTTTTTATTTCAATTTTCAAATCCCGCGGGAGCAGCAAAGAGAAATCCCGCCATGTGCACGATGTTTTGTAAGCCGGCTTATTTGTGGCGAGCCAGACCTAGAATTCGGCATGTAACGATTAACTTGACAGTTTCAAGGCAATGGTGAAATAAAACAACGATTAACACAGGTTTTCAACGGTTAACACCGAATGCTCTTGAAAAGAATAGATAGTCATTTCTTTTAATACAAAACTGCTGTTAATCGTTGTTAATCGTTGAAAGTGCTAAATGTCTTCTTGTTAATCGTATGCAATTAAAGTATTTTGCGTTATTAAGAGTTATATGTAAACAAACGGAAGAAAGGTAGATGTTACGGCAAGAAATGGACACATTTTCTCTTGTAGAATGTATTTGTTGACGTTTGTGACATGCCTGTCACGCACGCTGTACTATGTAACACAATAAAATACTAGCGTGACGTAATCTTCTGATTATTACTTGGTCAGAAAAGACTGCCTTCGTGTCCTGAGTTGCAAGAATAATAAATGTATATTAAATACAAGTATTAATACTTAGTGCGTTGTCCTTTTCCAGTAATAATGGGATCCATACGGCCACCCATAGTGTCTATAATCTTGTCGATTACCTCTGATGGAAAGTTGTACATTGTTCTAATTACACGTGATGAAAATTCATCGAATGTCTCACGCGTAATGTTTAATTCTACAGCCTGTTTTCTCAGCTTTTTTTAAACAAGATTAAGGAAATTCTCGATAGCATCTATGTCACGGCTGCGAGGCGGAATACATAATTGTTTTGCCCTTTTTATTTTAAGTACTCTTCTAACAAGAGCAGAATTCTGGTTCGGTGCGTTGAGTTGTACAAACATGCGAGAACCATTCTTGTCTGCTCTTGCAAACATAGAATCAAATTTTCCATTAACAAAAGAGGCAAATGAACGGCTGTCCAGATTATCATATGCATGACACTCAATTACTCCTTTATCGTAACTAATGGCCACCATTAATCTTAAAACGCGACCTCCACTCCCCTCTTTGCATCCTTTAGCTGTGCATCCCTGAATAAGCCCTTCGCATGCTCTCCTCCATACTCTCCCTTGTGGCGTTCTAGCTTGATCCGCCAGATTTCTTTTATAATAGAAACTGACACCATCCAAATTTAAAGCAACCGTATTGCACCAAATATCCCGAGAGTGGTTATTTTTTATGTTCTTTGCAAAGTGAACACGTTGACGCATGTCATCCTCGGACATCAAGCCTTTTTTACGCGCCTGCAGGAAGTGGTAGCCTTCCTTGTGCAGAAAACGCCAAACGGTCCTGCTGCTTACTTCATTAGGCTTTAGACCAGCCCGCTCCTTAATCCTACTGGAAGAAAAATGTCCTTCCTCTTTTCGTAGCGCTCGCAAACAGCGAATAATTTTTCTCTGGTCACGCGCGTACAACTTGCCTGCGCGTATAAACGGGACCGGTCTGTTTCACGGATATGAACTCGTCTCGAATTCTGTATACCGATGCAAGTGAAATGTTGCATTGTTTCAGTATCTCTACAGCTGGTAATATCTTCTGCCGCGCCAAATATGCAATATACGCCTTTCTTTGCGAGTCAATGGCGCCCATAAAAACCATTGTATAACTGGCGAGGTGATGAGATAATGCATCTCTTTGCGTTACAAATTAATTACAACCATTATCTCCGCGAATTAGAACCAATTAACGGCAATATTCCTGGACGTTAATTAGTACCCAATGTCCAATTACATATCACCCGACTGGGTTTCTGTGCAGGGTTAGATCTCTGTTTTTAAACAATTTGTCTGTTTTACAATCGTGGACAATTCTCGTTAAGAAATCTGAACGCGGCCTACCAAAAACAATTATTTCCTATTCCTCCCCTCGAATTTCTACAAGTTCCTTCTCCCTCCCCCCCTCCCCCTATACAATGTTGATTTGGGAAATGCTGATTGCCGTGAAACTGTTCGTGACCCACCAAACAACATTGAGTTGGGGGGAGGGGGGCGGGGAAAATATGGTCGTTCGATTGTTTACTTGTCAAAACGCTTGGAAGGGTACGTTTTCTTAACCGTTTTGTCCACGATTGTGTCAGCCAATTTTTTTCCATTTCCTCAGAACTCAAAAAGTTTGAACTTCCCGGGAGCCGTGGATAGACACACCGGTCGGTGTTCTCTAAGTTACGCGTACGTTAACGTCAGTGTTTTATTTAGCAGAGATGTAACAAGCCAAAAATTGATCATGCCGGTCGTGATATAAACAACTCGCGTGTCGTTCTGGCCACTTGTTTTGCCATTGTTCAGTGAAATTAGTAACCACCAACACTATGGATCTTTTGAAAAGCTATGAAAGTAATGAATCTAGTTCAGAGGAGCCGGGTAAATCGTTATCCGAAGATTCTCTCCTTAGAAGTGACCTACGCAGTGTTTATTTGGTGACATATAGCCAGGCAGATATTACTAAATTTCCAACCCGGGAAAATTTCGCCTCAGCAGTTGTGTACGCATTTTCTCAATTGCAAGGCAAAGGGAGAGTTGTTCAGTGGTGTTGCTGTCGGGAGAAACATAAGAACGGTGGTGAACATTATCATCTCGCGCTGAAACTGGATCGTAATGAACGCTGGTTATCGGCGAAGGAATTTTTATTGAAGGAATTTGGGATTTCAGTTCACTTTTCCAACAAGCATCACAACTATTTCAGCGCGCACCAAAAACTCATTTTGCAAAGGATATTTCCCTGACTGCTGATACTCCAATCTTCTGCACAGGAAAGCGTCCGCTCATGTATATTAAAAATGGCTTAGTAGATGAACGTGAAACGGAAATGATGAATGTGCGTTGGAGAATTTTTTATTTCAATTTTCAAATCCCGCGGGAGCAGCAAAGAGAAATCCCGCCATGTGCACGATGTTTTGTAAGCCGGCTTATTTGTGGCGAGCCAGACCTAGAATTCGGCATGTAACGATTAACTTGACAGTTTCAAGGCAATGGTGAAATAAAACAACGATTAACACAGGTTTTCAACGGTTAACACCGAATGCTCTTGAAAAGAATAGATAGTCATTTCTTTTAATACAAAACTGCTGTTAATCGTTGTTAATCGTTGAAAGTGCTAAATGTCTTCTTGTTAATCGTATGCAATTAAAGTATTTTGCGTTATTAAGAGTTATATGTAAACAAACGGAAGAAAGGTAGATGTTACGGCAAGAAATGGACACATTTTCTCTTGTAGAATGTATTTGTTGACGTTTGTGACATGCCTGTCACGCACGCTGTACTATGTAACACAATAAAATACTAGCGTGACGTAATCTTCTGATTATTACTTGGTCAGAAAAGACTGCCTTCGTGTCCTGAGTTGCAAGAATAATAAATGTATATTAAATACAAGTATTAATACTTAGTGCGTTGTCCTTTTCCAGTAATAATGGGATCCATACGGCCACCCATAGTGTCTATAATCTTGTCGATTACCTCTGATGGAAAGTTGTACATTGTTCTAATTACACGTGATGAAAATTCATCGAATGTCTCACGCGTAATGTTTAATTCTACAGCCTGTTTTCTCAGCTTTTTTTAAACAAGATTAAGGAAATTCTCGATAGCATCTATGTCACGGCTGCGAGGCGGAATACATAATTGTTTTGCCCTTTTTATTTTAAGTACTCTTCTAACAAGAGCAGAATTCTGGTTCGGTGCGTTGAGTTGTACAAACATGCGAGAACCATTCTTGTCTGCTCTTGCAAACATAGAATCAAATTTTCCATTAACAAAAGAGGCAAATGAACGGCTGTCCAGATTATCATATGCATGACACTCAATTACTCCTTTATCGTAACTAATGGCCACCATTAATCTTAAAACGCGACCTCCACTCCCCTCTTTGCATCCTTTAGCTGTGCATCCCTGAATAAGCCCTTCGCATGCTCTCCTCCATACTCTCCCTTGTGGCGTTCTAGCTTGATCCGCCAGATTTCTTTTATAATAGAAACTGACACCATCCAAATTTAAAGCAACCGTATTGCACCAAATATCCCGAGAGTGGTTATTTTTTATGTTCTTTGCAAAGTGAACACGTTGACGCATGTCATCCTCGGACATCAAGCCTTTTTTACGCGCCTGCAGGAAGTGGTAGCCTTCCTTGTGCAGAAAACGCCAAACGGTCCTGCTGCTTACTTCATTAGGCTTTAGACCAGCCCGCTCCTTAATCCTACTGGAAGAAAAATGTCCTTCCTCTTTTCGTAGCGCTCGCAAACAGCGAATAATTTTTCTCTGGTCACGCGCGTACAACTTGCCTGCGCGTATAAACGGGACCGGTCTGTTTCACGGATATGAACTCGTCTCGAATTCTGTATACCGATGCAAGTGAAATGTTGCATTGTTTCAGTATCTCTACAGCTGGTAATATCTTCTGCCGCGCCAAATATGCAATATACGCCTTTCTTTGCGAGTCAATGGCGCCCATAAAAACCATTGTATAACTGGCGAGGTGATGAGATAATGCATCTCTTTGCGTTACAAATTAATTACAACCATTATCTCCGCGAATTAGAACCAATTAACGGCAATATTCCTGGACGTTAATTAGTACCCAATGTCCAATTACATATCACCCGACTGGGTTTCTGTGCAGGGTTAGATCTCTGTTTTTAAACAATTTGTCTGTTTTACAATCGTGGACAATTCTCGTTAAGAAATCTGAACGCGGCCTACCAAAAACAATTATTTCCTATTCCTCCCCTCGAATTTCTACAAGTTCCTTCTCCCTCCCCCCCTCCCCCTATACAATGTTGATTTGGGAAATGCTGATTGCCGTGAAACTGTTCGTGACCCACCAAACAACATTGAGTTGGGGGGGGGGGGGCGGGGAAAATATGGTCGTTCGATTGTTTACTTGTCAAAACGCTTGGAAGGGTACGTTTTCTTAACCGTTTTGTCCACGATTGTGTCAGCCAATTTTTTTCCATTTCCTCAGAACTCAAAAAGTTTGAACTTCCCGGGAGCCGTGGATAGACACACCGGTCGGTGTTCTCTAAGTTACGCGTACGTTAACGTCAGTGTTTTATTTAGCAGAGATGTAACAAGCCAAAAATTGATCATGCCGGTCGTGATATAAACAACTCGCGTGTCGTTCTGGCCACTTGTTTTGCCATTGTTCAGTGAAATTAGTAACCACCAACACTATGGATCTTTTGAAAAGCTATGAAAGTAATGAATCTAGTTCAGAGGAGCCGGGTAAATCGTTATCCGAAGATTCTCTCCTTAGAAGTGACCTACGCAGTGTTTATTTGGTGACATATAGCCAGGCAGATATTACTAAATTTCCAACCCGGGAAAATTTCGCCTCAGCAGTTGTGTACGCATTTTCTCAATTGCAAGGCAAAGGGAGAGTTGTTCAGTGGTGTTGCTGTCGGGAGAAACATAAGAACGGTGGTGAACATTATCATCTCGCGCTGAAACTGGATCGTAATGAACGCTGGTTATCGGCGAAGGAATTTTTATTGAAGGAATTTGGGATTTCAGTTCACTTTTCCAACAAGCATCACAACTATTTCAGCGCGCACCAAAAACTCATTTTGCAAAGGATATTTCCCTGACTGCTGATACTCCAATCTTCTGCACAGGAAAGCGTCCGCTCATGTATATTAAAAATGGCTTAGTAGATGAACGTGAAACGGAAATGATGAATGTGCGTTGGAGAATTTTTTATTTCAATTTTCAAATCCCGCGGGAGCAGCAAAGAGAAATCCCGCCATGTGCACGATGTTTTGTAAGCCGGCTTATTTGTGGCGAGCCAGACCTAGAATTCGGCATGTAACGATTAACTTGACAGTTTCAAGGCAATGGTGAAATAAAACAACGATTAACACAGGTTTTCAACGGTTAACACCGAATGCTCTTGAAAAGAATAGATAGTCATTTCTTTTAATACAAAACTGCTGTTAATCGTTGTTAATCGTTGAAAGTGCTAAATGTCTTCTTGTTAATCGTATGCAATTAAAGTATTTTGCGTTATTAAGAGTTATATGTAAACAAACGGAAGAAAGGTAGATGTTACGGCAAGAAATGGACACATTTTCTCTTGTAGAATGTATTTGTTGACGTTTGTGACATGCCTGTCACGCACGCTGTACTATGTAACACAATAAAATACTAGCGTGACGTAATCTTCTGATTATTACTTGGTCAGAAAAGACTGCCTTCGTGTCCTGAGTTGCAAGAATAATAAATGTATATTAAATACAAGTATTAATACTTAGTGCGTTGTCCTTTTCCAGTAATAATGGGATCCATACGGCCACCCATAGTGTCTATAATCTTGTCGATTACCTCTGATGGAAAGTTGTACATTGTTCTAATTACACGTGATGAAAATTCATCGAATGTCTCACGCGTAATGTTTAATTCTACAGCCTGTTTTCTCAGCTTTTTTTAAACAAGATTAAGGAAATTCTCGATAGCATCTATGTCACGGCTGCGAGGCGGAATACATAATTGTTTTGCCCTTTTTATTTTAAGTACTCTTCTAACAAGAGCAGAATTCTGGTTCGGTGCGTTGAGTTGTACAAACATGCGAGAACCATTCTTGTCTGCTCTTGCAAACATAGAATCAAATTTTCCATTAACAAAAGAGGCAAATGAACGGCTGTCCAGATTATCATATGCATGACACTCAATTACTCCTTTATCGTAACTAATGGCCACCATTAATCTTAAAACGCGACCTCCACTCCCCTCTTTGCATCCTTTAGCTGTGCATCCCTGAATAAGCCCTTCGCATGCTCTCCTCCATACTCTCCCTTGTGGCGTTCTAGCTTGATCCGCCAGATTTCTTTTATAATAGAAACTGACACCATCCAAATTTAAAGCAACCGTATTGCACCAAATATCCCGAGAGTGGTTATTTTTTATGTTCTTTGCAAAGTGAACACGTTGACGCATGTCATCCTCGGACATCAAGCCTTTTTTACGCGCCTGCAGGAAGTGGTAGCCTTCCTTGTGCAGAAAACGCCAAACGGTCCTGCTGCTTACTTCATTAGGCTTTAGACCAGCCCGCTCCTTAATCCTACTGGAAGAAAAATGTCCTTCCTCTTTTCGTAGCGCTCGCAAACAGCGAATAATTTTTCTCTGGTCACGCGCGTACAACTTGCCTGCGCGTATAAACGGGACCGGTCTGTTTCACGGATATGAACTCGTCTCGAATTCTGTATACCGATGCAAGTGAAATGTTGCATTGTTTCAGTATCTCTACAGCTGGTAATATCTTCTGCCGCGCCAAATATGCAATATACGCCTTTCTTTGCGAGTCAATGGCGCCCATAAAAACCATTGTATAACTGGCGAGGTGATGAGATAATGCATCTCTTTGCGTTACAAATTAATTACAACCATTATCTCCGCGAATTAGAACCAATTAACGGCAATATTCCTGGACGTTAATTAGTACCCAATGTCCAATTACATATCACCCGACTGGGTTTCTGTGCAGGGTTAGATCTCTGTTTTTAAACAATTTGTCTGTTTTACAATCGTGGACAATTCTCGTTAAGAAATCTGAACGCGGCCTACCAAAAACAATTATTTCCTATTCCTCCCCTCGAATTTCTACAAGTTCCTTCTCCCTCCCCCCCTCCCCCTATACAATGTTGATTTGGGAAATGCTGATTGCCGTGAAACTGTTCGTGACCCACCAAACAACATTGAGTTGGGGGGAGGGGGGCGGGGAAAATATGGTCGTTCGATTGTTTACTTGTCAAAACGCTTGGAAGGGTACGTTTTCTTAACCGTTTTGTCCACGATTGTGTCAGCCAATTTTTTTCCATTTCCTCAGAACTCAAAAAGTTTGAACTTCCCGGGAGCCGTGGATAGACACACCGGTCGGTGTTCTCTAAGTTACGCGTACGTTAACGTCAGTGTTTTATTTAGCAGAGATGTAACAAGCCAAAAATTGATCATGCCGGTCGTGATATAAACAACTCGCGTGTCGTTCTGGCCACTTGTTTTGCCATTGTTCAGTGAAATTAGTAACCACCAACACTATGGATCTTTTGAAAAGCTATGAAAGTAATGAATCTAGTTCAGAGGAGCCGGGTAAATCGTTATCCGAAGATTCTCTCCTTAGAAGTGACCTACGCAGTGTTTATTTGGTGACATATAGCCAGGCAGATATTACTAAATTTCCAACCCGGGAAAATTTCGCCTCAGCAGTTGTGTACGCATTTTCTCAATTGCAAGGCAAAGGGAGAGTTGTTCAGTGGTGTTGCTGTCGGGAGAAACATAAGAACGGTGGTGAACATTATCATCTCGCGCTGAAACTGGATCGTAATGAACGCTGGTTATCGGCGAAGGAATTTTTATTGAAGGAATTTGGGATTTCAGTTCACTTTTCCAACAAGCATCACAACTATTTCAGCGCGCACCAAAAACTCATTTTGCAAAGGATATTTCCCTGACTGCTGATACTCCAATCTTCTGCACAGGAAAGCGTCCGCTCATGTATATTAAAAATGGCTTAGTAGATGAACGTGAAACGGAAATGATGAATGTGCGTTGGAGAATTTTTTATTTCAATTTTCAAATCCCGCGGGAGCAGCAAAGAGAAATCCCGCCATGTGCACGATGTTTTGTAAGCCGGCTTATTTGTGGCGAGCCAGACCTAGAATTCGGCATGTAACGATTAACTTGACAGTTTCAAGGCAATGGTGAAATAAAACAACGATTAACACAGGTTTTCAACGGTTAACACCGAATGCTCTTGAAAAGAATAGATAGTCATTTCTTTTAATACAAAACTGCTGTTAATCGTTGTTAATCGTTGAAAGTGCTAAATGTCTTCTTGTTAATCGTATGCAATTAAAGTATTTTGCGTTATTAAGAGTTATATGTAAACAAACGGAAGAAAGGTAGATGTTACGGCAAGAAATGGACACATTTTCTCTTGTAGAATGTATTTGTTGACGTTTGTGACATGCCTGTCACGCACGCTGTACTATGTAACACAATAAAATACTAGCGTGACGTAATCTTCTGATTATTACTTGGTCAGAAAAGACTGCCTTCGTGTCCTGAGTTGCAAGAATAATAAATGTATATTAAATACAAGTATTAATACTTAGTGCGTTGTCCTTTTCCAGTAATAATGGGATCCATACGGCCACCCATAGTGTCTATAATCTTGTCGATTACCTCTGATGGAAAGTTGTACATTGTTCTAATTACACGTGATGAAAATTCATCGAATGTCTCACGCGTAATGTTTAATTCTACAGCCTGTTTTCTCAGCTTTTTTTAAACAAGATTAAGGAAATTCTCGATAGCATCTATGTCACGGCTGCGAGGCGGAATACATAATTGTTTTGCCCTTTTTATTTTAAGTACTCTTCTAACAAGAGCAGAATTCTGGTTCGGTGCGTTGAGTTGTACAAACATGCGAGAACCATTCTTGTCTGCTCTTGCAAACATAGAATCAAATTTTCCATTAACAAAAGAGGCAAATGAACGGCTGTCCAGATTATCATATGCATGACACTCAATTACTCCTTTATCGTAACTAATGGCCACCATTAATCTTAAAACGCGACCTCCACTCCCCTCTTTGCATCCTTTAGCTGTGCATCCCTGAATAAGCCCTTCGCATGCTCTCCTCCATACTCTCCCTTGTGGCGTTCTAGCTTGATCCGCCAGATTTCTTTTATAATAGAAACTGACACCATCCAAATTTAAAGCAACCGTATTGCACCAAATATCCCGAGAGTGGTTATTTTTTATGTTCTTTGCAAAGTGAACACGTTGACGCATGTCATCCTCGGACATCAAGCCTTTTTTACGCGCCTGCAGGAAGTGGTAGCCTTCCTTGTGCAGAAAACGCCAAACGGTCCTGCTGCTTACTTCATTAGGCTTTAGACCAGCCCGCTCCTTAATCCTACTGGAAGAAAAATGTCCTTCCTCTTTTCGTAGCGCTCGCAAACAGCGAATAATTTTTCTCTGGTCACGCGCGTACAACTTGCCTGCGCGTATAAACGGGACCGGTCTGTTTCACGGATATGAACTCGTCTCGAATTCTGTATACCGATGCAAGTGAAATGTTGCATTGTTTCAGTATCTCTACAGCTGGTAATATCTTCTGCCGCGCCAAATATGCAATATACGCCTTTCTTTGCGAGTCAATGGCGCCCATAAAAACCATTGTATAACTGGCGAGGTGATGAGATAATGCATCTCTTTGCGTTACAAATTAATTACAACCATTATCTCCGCGAATTAGAACCAATTAACGGCAATATTCCTGGACGTTAATTAGTACCCAATGTCCAATTACATATCACCCGACTGGGTTTCTGTGCAGGGTTAGATCTCTGTTTTTAAACAATTTGTCTGTTTTACAATCGTGGACAATTCTCGTTAAGAAATCTGAACGCGGCCTACCAAAAACAATTATTTCCTATTCCTCCCCTCGAATTTCTACAAGTTCCTTCTCCCTCCCCCCCTCCCCCTATACAATGTTGATTTGGGAAATGCTGATTGCCGTGAAACTGTTCGTGACCCACCAAACAACATTGAGTTGGGGGGAGGGGGGCGGGGAAAATATGGTCGTTCGATTGTTTACTTGTCAAAACGCTTGGAAGGGTACGTTTTCTTAACCGTTTTGTCCACGATTGTGTCAGCCAATTTTTTTCCATTTCCTCAGAACTCAAAAAGTTTGAACTTCCCGGGAGCCGTGGATAGACACACCGGTCGGTGTTCTCTAAGTTACGCGTACGTTAACGTCAGTGTTTTATTTAGCAGAGATGTAACAAGCCAAAAATTGATCATGCCGGTCGTGATATAAACAACTCGCGTGTCGTTCTGGCCACTTGTTTTGCCATTGTTCAGTGAAATTAGTAACCACCAACACTATGGATCTTTTGAAAAGCTATGAAAGTAATGAATCTAGTTCAGAGGAGCCGGGTAAATCGTTATCCGAAGATTCTCTCCTTAGAAGTGACCTACGCAGTGTTTATTTGGTGACATATAGCCAGGCAGATATTACTAAATTTCCAACCCGGGAAAATTTCGCCTCAGCAGTTGTGTACGCATTTTCTCAATTGCAAGGCAAAGGGAGAGTTGTTCAGTGGTGTTGCTGTCGGGAGAAACATAAGAACGGTGGTGAACATTATCATCTCGCGCTGAAACTGGATCGTAATGAACGCTGGTTATCGGCGAAGGAATTTTTATTGAAGGAATTTGGGATTTCAGTTCACTTTTCCAACAAGCATCACAACTATTTCAGCGCGCACCAAAAACTCATTTTGCAAAGGATATTTCCCTGACTGCTGATACTCCAATCTTCTGCACAGGAAAGCGTCC
>NW_028145963.1:0-30000 GCF_977016875.1 Pavona decussata
CAAAACTGGAATATCGAATTTTAATTTCTTATTTGGATTTTTTTTTCACGATGACGTTAGATATAATTTACAACAACTGCCATAATGTTTTTTTTTTCTTTGTTGTTGAAATTTTGTAATCCCAATGCCGTTTAGCTAGCAAAATTACAGTCGAACCTCCCCTTAAGCAACCAGCCAAAATGTCAAGACTGAGTGGTCGCTTACGGGAGGTGGTCGCATACCAGAGGCCAGACCATAGGGGGGCAAAATTTTTTCTTCATTTTAAAGAGCAGTTAAAACATGCTAATATAGTTACTGAGAAGTTACCACATGCTACTAGCATATGGTAACTGCTGAGTATTACCCCATGCACCAATTCTCATTCAAACCCATCTTATAATTTTTAGTAGCCTCAAAAATATTTTAACTTCGAATTTCAAGATCAAAACCGTTAATGGGTATTCCTTGATAATCTTAACCAATATGGCGAACGAGATAATTCTCATCATAGCTACAGCTTGAATCTATTGTTACTTGTGTGTTTTCTGACTTTAGTTTGCGCTGTGTTCAGAATGCAATATATAAAGTTTCATCCACACATTATCAACTGTCAAGGGGTCGCTTACAAGAGGTTGCTCTAAAAGTGGTCGCGGTCGCTTACGAGATGTTCCAGCTATAGTGATTTGACTTGGAAACTTTCGTTATTTTACAAAACTTGTCGCTTACCAGAGGTGGTCACAAAGGGAGGTTCGACTGTATCTCATACAATTAAATATACTTTTGATGTAGGTTTATTTGTATGGCATCGTCGTTCCTTGTTTACCGTACATGCTGTTTCATATACACTATATTTCTATACGAAAAATGGCCAAAATTTTCACCGTTAGTCGTAAAAGCCATCATCCCATTGAGACCCTCTTTTAATAGCTACCCACAGTCGCAAACTGTTTATACGTGCAAATAGATTATCAACTCAGTGAGGCATTCATCGGTGAGCCCGTTGATAGAAACAAGTTTCACTAGTAGCATTTTGATGGCTCAATGGATGATGAGCCAAAGTGTTTTAAAAACCTTGTGCCCTGATTTGAAATATTTGGTGAAAACATTGAAGAAAATGCAAGGGAATATAAGCTTAAGCTTGATTCAAGAAAGCCATAATAAGCGGCGTCATTTATTCCCATTGTATGTTTCGCGGATTTTTTTAAACCTATCCTCCCTCCGCGATTGAGCTAATTGAAAAGTTTTAGTCAGAAAGATTGCGTGATAATGTTTTCATGACCCTTTGACCATACGTTACGCCACTCTGGTTACGCTACTTGAAGTCATACCGGAAATTGTTTATGATAACGTAATGACCGAGCTACACACAAAAAGGCAGCTACAGACCTGAGTCATGTTTACTTTACTTGCTTCTGTGATTGCGTCCAAACCTCTCATCAAAATAAAAGCGTACGAAGTCTACACATCGATTTCATGTTCATCATGATCACGTCATCGGATAGTGAGTTTGGGCTGCCAGTGATGGTTACAAAGTATTCGTTTGAAAAAAGAAATTCTATCACTGTCGTGGCCGGGACTTGACTGATCTAAGCTATGGCCTTTCGGGTTTGCTTCACAATCTGTCCTGAGAACCTGTCCCTCAAAGCGTAATTCCTTCCCCTTGAACTGTCCAATTTCCACCGCCGTTTAAACTGTCGAGTACTTCTTAGAAGTTTTTCTTTTCTTTCGATTTACCACTTTAAAAAAAGGTTTGTTTTCTTTCTGAAAATGGCATGTTAATGTCTTGAAAATTTACGAATATGGCCGCCATTCTGACTGACTGAATGAATCTTTCACTGAACAATCCTTCCTATATAGGCCCCACTAGGCCCGTACCTATAAATACGGTATGCGCGCAGGTAATGGTTCTGATTGGGCAAAGGTTATGAAGCCTGACAAACTTCTTTTCTATTTGTTTTTGTTAGCATTTTTGACCTTAAAAGTACACAAACCACAATAGATTTTGAAATGCGTTAGAGCAACTGACCAATTGAAGCGTTCCTGTTAAGATATTCAACTGTCAGCTGAAGTGTAGCCAGTATGTAGTGTGGACTTAAAAACAAAGGATTGTGCACGGTCGCGGCCCTTCCAACATAAATCGCAGCGTCATTATATTGTTGTCATGGCAAGGTACTCATAACTAGTACCTCAATTAACTATGAGCAAACAGTGTCACGTACAAAACTGATTAGTCATGCAAAGCTTGCATTAGCATATTAGCAGTGATCCTTTTTGGATAAAGCATTGACACAGCTTGAAAATCCGAGATAAGGCAGAGACGATTTATGCCCTTCTACCGCAGGAAAAATACTTAAACTTTGGCAAAGCTCTATCGAACAGTACCTTTTGCTACACCTCAGTTTAAACAACGAGTCGGGTCATAACATTACTTCGTTGTCTTGCTTGCAGTCTAATATTACTATTCACAATTCAGTCGCCGAGTTGTCTTGCGGCGAAATTTGTGCTGGTCCCCATGTTTGGGCGAAGTCACTATCTTGTTCTTGCGAGGTTGGGAAAAGAACTACTGGCCAGAGGACACGAGGTATTCATATTTTGTTATTTGTAGCTATACTTTGCGTGCATAGCAGAGAATAGCGACTTACCCCCGCGCCGAGCACAGATCCCTTCGATATTCCTAGAAAGATCGGAGGGGTGTTTGCAGCTACTCCGCGCAGGGTATCTTTCGACATACCAAGATAAACAGCTGAAAGACCGTTTTAATAAGGTCATCCGGAAAATTTTCCACTTTTAGTGACAAAAGAAGCGACAATTAATTAACTACAACTTCTGACCTAAAATGGGTGATAAATATGTTAATCTGCTAACTTTGCACGGTTCTCAGGAAAATTGAACTATTTAACCGCGGCACTAAACTTCTAGTAGAATTCGGCCAGTTTTCCACTGCGCAACATTTGTCGCACTTTCCTGTAATTTTTCGCGCCCAAAGCTGCCACTTTAAACCAGGTTCGATATAAGTATATTTCAGCTCAATATTTTTGCACGATTTGTTAGAAAGGGTGCCCCTAAAAGCCGGAACGGCGGAATGGCGGGAAAACACTACAAATCCTAAAACACGGAACGAGTTAGGGTTAGGGTTGGTGTTAGGGTTAGGGTTTCTTTGGGGTGATTTTCCGCCGTGTTTAAGGATTTGGGATGATTTTCCGCCATTCCGCTATTCCACCGTTCCACCGTGTCAGCTTTTAGGGTCGCCGATTAGAAATGCTGCAAGTTCGCATCAGTCCAAGCTCCAAACAAAATTCGAAACCATTGCGATATCATGGCGATAAATGGCGCTGAAATCGCACATAGTATAGACTGTAACCTGAAAAAAATTGGACAAAAGTCGCATGTGTAAACGAGCATACACGTCACGTGTATAGTCTTAAACACACATTGATGAACTCCGAGGTGCCACACGCCACCTTAAGGTGGCTCGATGCAATGTTTCTGGACTTAGGGTGGAAGTTTTGAAATTACAATCTCGCATAGATGATAAACTTCGATCTCCTTCATACTACATCATCATTTCAACATATGATCAAAGTTAATTTTCTCATCGGTTTCCAAGCAACAACTATTACCATAGCAACGGTAGCGCATAGCCTCTCATTTTAAACATTGTCATCTCGAAATATAGTCAAACACTTTATAACGAAACTTTAGGGATTTAAACTACTTAATCTAGACAACTTGTAGGCGAAATTAGCAAAAAATCTGTAATCTGCAAAAGCGTTTTCTTGTAAATAATGAATCAATTTTTACGGGGTGATTTTGTTTATTGCCGCATTTTTCACCAATATCTCTGGCAAAAATAAAAATTGATACTTTGTCTTTTCTGCTAAAAGGTCTTTCCTCATAAATGTGTATTAAGCTTCATGGGTGTCTCCGATTTTAAGATATTTATGTTTGAAAACAGTTAAAATAAAGCGCAGATGAATGAAAAAGTTCCTACTTTGTATAAATCGAGATATCTTTAAAATGCCTCCACAGATTTTTCTGTTAAATTACGAGCGGTTAGAGTAAGAATTCTTTTCGGTATTCACACAAGTTTTAGGCTCAAGACTCGAAGCCGGTGTTAGATAAGAAGGCTTTGGACTTGTCCTCGACAACGTCAGGGACTCAAGTGTACGTTTAATGTAAGGCAAGACTACAGGACTTCAAAATTGAACAGTTTATTTACTGTTCTGTGTACTTTGAAACAGGGACTCCCAGTTTCTTGATGTCTACCTAACAAGAGGGAGCTTTCGACAAGTTGAATGGTATGGAGCCAACATTGAGGTGAATTTAACACCACTGAACTCAACGGTTGAGCGTGTACTGCATGTGAGCATGCTTGTCTGCCATAAATTAAATGTTTCGTTTTGACAAGCTAGGTTATAATATCAGAGAGACAAATTTAAAACAAAGATAAAACAATTTCTTTTGCCTATCTTTCCTTATCCTGCAACAGCAATGACATTATGACCGAGTGTCGGAGCTATAAAGCTCGCCGGCATTGAGGTAAATGACCGCCAAAAAATACGGCTTTATAGTAACGACGACAGCCGTAAAAGAAATTTCCATGTTTACGTTCCAGCTCACCGCGATAAAATTTGATTTGCATTTGGTTGGCGAAAACTTATTTCCGCATTACAATGACCTGCTCTTTTCAGAGGAAAGCAAAAGCAAATCATACCTATATACAATCTTACCACCACTTCCGACCGTTTTATAAGCTAATCCGGAAGATTTATAACATTCAAAACCTCGAGGTGTCATTGAGTCAGCAAGTTTTGCTGTTTTATCTTTGCTTCGCTCTGTTGATTCCATTACAAAATTCTTGTGTTTGCGTTTGCAAAGCAACCTTTCTTAACAGCCCATCAATAAACACTCAAAAGCAATGCCATTGTATTGATTTCCTACCTTGGGTCTTTTCTATCAGGCAAAGCACCAGACACAGCAGCAAGTTTCTATTGGTGACCATCTTGTTATCAGCCAACCTTACTTACTTACCCTTCAATTACGAATAACAGTGTCATAATAATCACGTACGCTAGTTTAAGCACGTAATCATTTGATAAATTATTAAGATACATTGATTTATCTATTTTCTGAGCCGTTGTTAGGGTTTATCATGATTTGTTATTGGAGAGGTATTTCATCCGTAAACCACAGTATGACGTCATTGGGCTCCCAATCAATATCGCCTGATTATTAACTAAACAGAAAGTCTATCCTTTTTTGCCGTGTTTGCATGAAAGTTTACTCACTTTTGTTAATTTCCGTGATTGTAAATGCCAACCAATTGACTTTGGTATTCGCCATCCGGAAAATTTGCTAGGAGAACGATTTAATTTCGATTCGGCGGCGCAGGCATTGTGGTAACCATAGAAAAAGATAAAAGATTCAATTAGACCACTTGTTATTTCATGATATTTCATGACACATCCGGGTTTTAGACACTATGCAAAAATTGGCTGACATTTTAATATAATTATAATTTTATAATTATTCTTTTTGCATTCAAATTAAACCTACCGCCGGTGAACCTTGTTCCTGAGCTCAAAATACAAAAGATATTTTACCTTGAACGGGGCTGATTTGCATTTAAATGAAGACAAAAATGGTTAAACTGCCAGCCATTGTTGCATAAGGTCTATAGACCTTTTTCATAAATGGTGGCCGATAAATTATTCTTTTGTTTTCATGAAAATTAGCCCTACTAGCCTCGTCAGCATGTGCAAAATTCAAAAGAATTTTTACTCTAAAATGAGGTTAGTAGGGCTAATTAACATATATTGAAAAGAATAATAAATCGGCCGCCATTTATGAAAAAGGTCTATGATGGCGTAAATTCGTAAGAATTCATTCATTCTTTCGGAAAATACTTAAGATGAGAATCGTTTTATTTACATTTCTTTTGTAAACACAAACCCTGTATTGACGCCTGCGTTGTTGTGTTGCCAGGGAACATATGTGATGTACCTTCTCTGTAAGCGTTTCAACAATCCACATGGTGCAAGGTTTGGTCACGAAAGGTTTTTTAATACTGCCATTAAGATAATGCTGCACGAGAAGCCCCACGAGTAGACAAAGATTTCACGGGAAAATGGCAATAGCCAATCAAATAGTGCATCGAGAAGTCTATGGTATCGATAACTGTACTGTCGTTATGGAGCCCGGTAAGTTCCCTCCTTCAGCAAACTCTGTGCTGAATGAAAATAAAACCAAATTCTGAAGACGTCTTTAGAACTGTCACTTCCAAGAAATAGCAGTTAACTCGAAATTCTTTACAGTGGCAAATTTACTTTAAATTATTTACTCCATTGATAAACCAAAATGCGCCAAAAAACAATACTAATAGGCTTACCACCCTTACTTATGCAAGTTGGTGCATCCTATTATTGGTGTTATCTAACCATCGGTGTCCGAAGTCCCTGATCCTTTGCCAGTTATCCTCTCTATCGTTTGTTATTGAATCACGCCTTGACTGTTATATTGTCGAGGTTGTTCAGTCAGCAAAAATTCTTCAAGTTCCCCTTGTGATGGCTGCCTGAATTCTTTATGCAAAGCGCCAAGACCTATTTTCTAGAGATCAAAAACCTGCGATCAGTCCTTATTTTAGTAGCATTCTAATATTTCCTCCTGTTTAGTCGCATTTCATCCTTTGAAAGCAGATGCCTTTTGTTTCACTCACGTGTGAATAAAAAGGCGGAAAACACGTCTGCTCTCGTAGGATACGGAACTGTACCCTTGGTGCCCCGAGAACAAAGCCAGTAAGAGACTTCCAGCGGAACTGGAAACAGTACAAGAAAAGACTCCAGGGTAAGGGAACGCTAACTCTGTAAAAGATTTGTACAAGAGGCGAGCAAAAATGGGTAAAATTCATGTGTGACATATGCGCAATGGAATAAATGTGATGAAATATTTTAAGCCTGGTGAATAAATGAAAAGATGTATTATTCAGTAAGTGACACAGGTATACTCGGAAAAAAATCTGAGTGCTTCCGATGTTTAGTTCGGATGCTCTACCACTGGGCTACAGGATCCCGACTCCTCCATAACTCTATAACTCGAGTATAAAAGCTATATATGACAATAAGACTTGGAGGAGAGATAGCACGTCCAAAGTTGTTTCCATTGAGATCCGCAATGAGAAGCGATGACGTTATATTACGTTGTTATGGCACCACGATAGTGAAACTGTGACCATCTTGGATTTCAGGATTTCCCTAAAACTTCAGGAAGCGCGGAAATTGATCGAAAAGTTATCAAAACTATAAGTTGAAGCTTTATTATCTCTAAAACATGCATGGTTATCCCCAATTTTCTTTTTAGATACCAAGAGCACTTGCTAAGTTCTGCCTTCTCTGCACAAATTTAAACCGCGCAAAAACGTCTCTATATAGTAGGCACCACCCATAGGAAACCCGAGTAATCTTGAGATGCACAGAACGAATGCGCAATAACAAAAGTAGGCACTGTCTTTAAACAAATAGTTTCGCATGGACGGAGTTAGTCTGTGTGTTCAACTTGGCATTTTCTTTTTCAAATTTTCAAATTTTCTTGCTCAACAGCAACTCATAAATGAGGCAGTCAACTTTCTCAATATGGTAAATTGGATTTATTGGGTTTCTCGGTCATCTTAAGGTTTGGCTCCCTGGTAAGAACACGCTGCTCGCCTTTCAGTTTGAGGGTTTCATGTGGGAGCTACAAGACATATATTGTAGATTCCACTGAAGTATTTTATCAGGCTATCTTACTCCCTGTACCGTGTATCAATTCGCTTTAAGTCGACCCAAAATTGTCTAAAGTTTCCAAAAATTGCCTTACGTCGCCTAAAATCGCTTCAATTTTACAGCGATCTTTGTAACCTTAAATCGCGTACGTTGACCAAAGTTACAACGACTTTAGGTCCCAGGAGAAGGCTTCGTCCACATTGTAGGAAGTGAATGGGCTGTTTTCCTCAAACATTTGATCAGGAGGGGTTTTCTGAAGCAAAGGCATACAAAAGACCAGGAAAGATTTATTGCTCTTGATAATGGAGTCACGATGACCCCGAAAAGTCGAGCAAGAAATCTTTCCTGTTTTTTTTTTTTTTGTTTTCCTCAAAGCTATGAATTTTTAAAATCATTTTACGCATACGCTATTGTTTCGCACAGGATGCCAAAGAATTGTACTAAAATATTTAACTAACGTGCAGATCCATTGTTTTGCTCATTAAACTTTTTTGTTTTCTGTCGCTCTTGTTGCCGTCGCCGAATGGCAAGTATAAGTTAAGTGATTCCATTCTGTCGCTTTCAAACGCCATCACATCTGTAATTAATGACAAGCCAACGTACACCAACAGAAGTGACTTTTAGTCCTTGGCGCCAAACAAAGCAAGTCTTCTGGCTTCCGGTTACCGACTGTGGCTTACGAACGGTTATATCTACGTACGTATGTAGTCCCCTTTCTTATCGTCATCATCGTACGATATAAAGTCTTTTTCTGAGCACATTGTTAGGGGAAGGTTACAAATGGAGATTTGTGAAACTCACTCGTCTTGAAATTAGGTCACTCTGTTTAGTTCACAGATTTTAATCCGACATGTCGGCCTTCAACTTTCAATTTTGATTCAGAACCCCCCCCCCCCCCCCCCCAGTAATTCGAAAGCATGGAAACTATGACAACGGAACTTAAAGGATAGCTCCAGTACGTCCAGTGACATGTCCTTTGACAACACAATGACGAGATATGATGCAGGATATGCCATTTAGCATTTCTTGATTTCACCAAAACCTCAGAAAACCACCAAACACGATCTGAATGTAATTAAAGTTAATGAAAGTTAACTTTTTTTTTACATGAAAGCTTTGCAGTTTTCGTATGTAGGGAATGTTCCCGACGATCGGGGATTTGACTGTTTCCCGATCGCCCCAAAATTTGAGATATTCATCGGTGACAGAAGCCATTTTTTTTTGTTAGGGGAAGTGGGGAATTAGTGCGAAGCAATTAAGAGGATTGGTAACGAGCTAAAACTGTCGTGTACGTCCCCAAAAAATGATCGCCAACCATGGCAGAAATCTGTGACGCGCATTCCAGGCGGTCGGTGATGTCTACGATTTCCAGTTAGTATGAAATCTAAAAAAAACTGCAATTTTTCGGTTTCTGAATAACTGGTTGCCAAGGCAACATTACGTTCAGTTAACAATTGGTTCATGCGTCAGCGTGCGTTCATCGAGACATGAAGTGCGCGGGAAGTTAGGAGGGCACAAAAGATGCGTAGCTTCTTGAGTGCTCTCCAAACTTCCCGCGTGCTTCCCGTCTCGTTCTCAAGCTCATTAATAATTCAAATGCCAAAGAAAAAGGAAATCATGCACCGTGACGTGTTTGGATATCTGATGAAAACCTCCTCGGTTTTGCATCCTTAATTTACCCCTCACGGTCAGTTTGTTTGAGAAGTTATATCAAACACTCGCCACAGTGTTTCATCACAATATCAGAAACCTCAAAGTTCGTCAAAAATACTCCGCTACGATTCGTATTTTCAACTCTCTTCTCGGTGTTTGATAAATCATATGTGATGAAACACTGTGTCTTGGGTTTGATATATTACATGAACGCGCAGCTAACGCATGAACCAATTGTTTTATAACACTGATTTTTAACGCCGCTTTTGAATCCGTTTTTGAATGCCGAAAAACTTTTTTCCTCGAAGCATTTCTTTGCTGACGTTATCAGCTTACACAATGGGAATATGAAGCACGCACGCGCCATTGAAGTTGATTACACGAACTTACTAGCTATGTTAAAATGAAACTTGGCCTAACGTACGGAATTGTTCCCAGATAGATTTCTGAACAAATGTCTTGAGGTTTTGTCAGAACAGGTGGATTAAGATAACTTTTATTCTGCACCGTCAAGAAATATTTGGTCTCCACAATGTACTTAAAATACAGTGCAACACTCAGTTATTATCGCTTGATTTTATTTTAAATTGATGCAATACTCATTTGAACAAACTTGCTTCAAAACCATTAAACACCATCTTTGTTTGTTTAAAGAAAGCTAATACAAAAGTATGTTTTTTTAGATTAAAAGTACTTTTCTTTAAGAAAGCTTCTACAAAAGCATGCTTTTTTAGATTAACAGTATAACATTCTACATAATAGAAAATAAAAAATATAAATTTTTATTAATGTGCAAAGTTTTGAACTGATATCTGTCAGTATCTTGTCTGGAGTGCTTCATCTTGAAGTCACAGCTTGCTCCTTTCATAGATCGCAATCATGCTACAAAGCAAGCAACAGAGAAATACCATTAACTAATTTGTGAGGTAGCTTTTAGCTTTCTCTAGTGTAGGGAATAGTTACCAATGTTAGACTTACTTTTCCGGACAATAAAGGGCAATACAAAAGATATAAAATAGTTTATTTATTTATTTATTTATTTATTTATTTATTTACTTCTGTCATCCGCCAGGTGAATGAAATTTAATCGTGTATCTTTCTTGTCTTTTCCTTTATGGAATTATCTGCAAGTCGAGAGTTGAGAGTTGAGTTGCAGAACAGTGGTCACTCGAGCGCTGGGGATTTGCTATTCTCGGAGTGCATTCTGTTAGGACAATTGAACAGGAGCTTTAGCTTTGTAATGGAGCTTTTTGATAATACCCAAATGTTCTTATTTCAAGTTGATATAAACTTAAATATGCAGCCTTTGCAAAACTTTGAAAGGCAACGAAGCTAAGGGAATTTCAATTCAAGCTAATTCACCGAATTATAGGACACTTTGAGGTTGAGCAGGGGACTGGGACGAGTTGCAAATTTTATCCATTTATAAATTTACGCAATCATATAAAAGGTCACCTTAAGGTTAGTCATTTGCCCAAGATTGGTGTTGTTTAGTTGAATAACAACCAAGTTATGGACCTTGAAAACATGGTTCCAAATCCACACAGAAGTCTAATTTTGAGACGGCGTCTCAAAAAAACCATACAAATTGTTATAAGGTTGCTCATTTTGCTATTCCTGCAAAATCCTTCCAGATAATTACTATTTCAAAGAAACTGAGTTGAAAATTACGATGTTTAACAATTTTAAGTATATCACAGAAATATGAAAAATTTTGAGAGTTTATATGGTTTTGGGGGACGCGGTCTAAAAAATAGAGACGTTTGTATGGATTTGGAACCATGTTTCAAAGTCCATAACTTGGTTGCTTAAGCCTTGGTGTGAATGGGGCATAAGTCTCCGTTTAACGTTGAGCTCAGAACGTAGTTATGCTCCTAAACCATAATAATAGTTAATATCTTTGCTTTGTAGAAACATGTTTAATATGGCATATTTATTCCGGTTTAGGACTAACAGTGATAATACACACAAAATTATTTCGCAAAAGAACGCAATTCCTCCCACTCCAATTAAGCCAAAAACCTTTTTAAAATTCCGCTCATTCTAAGTAAGCCCTATTCCCTTCATGCTGCCATTGGCGGCAATAACCACCGAGAACATGTTCCTGTTTATTCTGGAACACAAATACCGTCTATTCCGTGTATTCCCAAGTGAACATACCCTTACAGTGAGTTAAAAAAGTTAAAACCAGCGCAAAGTTTGTAATAATAAATTTCACTTAGCAAACAACCGAGACATGATCGTAGCCTTACCTGAAAACCAACATCGCAATCAGATAAGCTTTGTGTATTTGGCATGGCGGACTAAAATGAAAAGACATGAAATGTTTGGTCCTGATCTTTGAAAAAGTCCTCGGGTCACGGGTGATAAGCGCAATCAATAAATTCACTAGGGAAAAGTTTGAAGGGAGTTTCTACCGTTTTTATCTTGGAAGTTTGGGAGGAAATAGTGGAAAGGTACCAGGATTTTTTTATTGACTAATTTATTTACATTTACAGCTACCCATACTACCTTAAGGCCTTGTCGCGTTGGCATGTCATGAAACTATTAAATCCAAGAAGGTTTGTTTTCATTTCAGTGGCAGTATTTGCGCCCCTTAAGAGAAAAAAAATATGAAATGTACAATGGAATCTATTATCAAACCTTTTTGTTCCAAACTAGACTAGTGCCATTAAATTGTATCACTCTCAGTCGAAGTCAGTCAAAAACCTCACAGCAGTAGCCAATTTTGTGATTTGTGATTTTGATTTAGTTTCAGTGATAACGGTGTAAAACTATCTTGTCACAATTTAAAGTCGAGGATCGTCGGTTAGAAACTGTTCTTACCTCTGACCGTTGAGCCTAAAGCGCTGGCACAGGTCTCCAGAGTGAAGGTCTGATGAGCAGTTGGTGGAAACGCAGCAGTAGTAAGCCCCATTATCACTGTACTGCAGATTAGATACCGTCAGCACAGAAGGGTCATAAATTCCGCGGCGCTCAATATGGTATTTTTCATCTGATTCAGCTGTTAAAATAAACAAGCTTTAGCTTCATAGTTTTCGTCATGACCACCAGATGCGTGCATTTCTGCTACAATTCTCTTAACCATGTACTTATGGGGCCCCACTGAATATCACTTTCGTGATTATGTGCAGTTAAAAAACGTATGTATGCTAAAACAGAACCACATAGGGCGCGCAGCGTAACCTATGCGATCTTAAGGAACTATAAAAAGAAAACTGCTGAGTAAAAAAAAAAAATAGCGAAAAAATGTAAAAATCTCATAAAATATAAAAGTTCTCTAATACAAAAACTATATGGAGCTTCTGCGCTATTCCCTAAAGGAAAGTCAATTGACGGTAGCTTTAAACGTTCTCACTATGTTGAGAGAACGCGAGATGGTAGCCTTCTGCATCCTTCTCAATACGTCATAACCCCTGCTGCCAAAGAGCTTCCTCATTGTCAGGTCTACATCCCTTGACCATCCCCCAAGCACGTCAATGATGATGTTACATTGTTCAACGTCATAGCCAGCGTACCGCTTCTTCAGCTCGAATCGCAGTGGCCCGTACTTGACCGTCTTCTCCTCGGACTTCTTTTCCCGATGCTCTATCCACGGACAGGACATCTCCACAGCCCACACCTTTTTATTCTTGTGGTCCACAAATCGAGCGTCCACTCTGTTAGCCTTGACGGTGGTATGTTCAGCATAAACTGGAACATCCCAAAACGCTAATGCCTCAGATGACTCATAGACTGGTTTGGGCACTGCACACGAGTACCAGGGAGGTACTGAATCAATTAGCCTTCAGATCCCTCGTCATCTCGAAAAAGAGAACTTTCAGTGCTGCGTTGTGTCTTTCTAGGTACTTAGACTGGGCCAGAGCAGAGCAACCCGCTAGCACATGTGCAAGCGTCTCAGGAGATTTCCCACACAGTCTACTCGTGACGTCGCCCTGTTCTGCACCTGTTTTGTGGACTGTGTACACCTTAGTAGGCGTAAGCTGCTCGTACAACTCCATTACCCCAGTGATGGTATGGGTAGGGGCACAGGTCCAATCACGCAACCAGGCAAAACATACACTCTGATTTAGCTCGCTATCCTGCCACCTAGCCTGCAAAAACCGTCCATGCCACTTCTCCTCTTTGATCTTCTCTTTCAGCTTCTCCATATCTGCCTTCTTGAGATGTTCTTTGACCTTTGGCCCCTGAATCTCAGGATCGCTCGCAGACCAGCACGACGGTTTAGGGTACTCCAAAGACAGGCTCAAGCCCAGTTCCTCGGCAAACTTATGCGCTTCCTTCATCAGTGAAGTGTGTCCCTTCTCTACCGCCCTCTCTTTAAACTGTTGCACTGCCCTCATAGAGGGATCCATGTTCTGACAGAGCTTTATTGCTGCCTTGATCTTGGTTATTATTATTATTATTATTATTATTATTATTATTATTATTATTATTATTTTGTGGTTCTAAAATTTACACAAAATTTTGATGTTATGCTTGTTATAACTAACTATTGAGGCCCGAATCAGACTCCTTACTTTCATTCAAGGTATCTAACTTAATTAAGTTCGACTTCAATACGACATCTTGATTCCTACAACGACCTTATTTCGAACTAGGATCTTCAGGCCCTTGTAGTAAGTGCGCGAGGTTCATGACATACTGACCATGCCACCAGGGCCAAGCCAATCGCAAGCCTTGTTATAAAGGAAGTACTGTTTGGAAAACAGCCGTACAAAGTAGTGTGGTCAAATCGTACCACACCTTACAAGGAGGCCTGTATAAACATGCAGGCCTCTGTTACGGAACTCACAGTAAAATCGGTTCAATCCCGGTAACTTAAAGAAGAACGTCGTTTCACCCTCTCTAGACCGAGGTGGGGGTAGGGGATGGTTTCTGCCCGCGCCAACTTCGGCAAAGTTTATAACTGTTTCGATGTTTGAGTAGACGTCATGAAACTTCGTGACTTTATCAGAAATTGCCCTGGAAACAAATTTATGTGGTAGATTATAATTCACCGAATTTCACATTACCATGGCAATCAAATTTTGATTAGCAGGTTTCGCAGGAAATGAAATATTCCTGTTTTTAGTATAGAAAATTTACCTTTCTTTCAGTAACTTTTATGTCTTAACTCAGTTTGTTAAGGTTGTTCTTCCATTACTTTTCAGTTTTGGTTAAGGAAAATCCAGAAATCCAAATTGGGGGATCTAAGATGGCCGCCGTTTGGCAATCATGACGTAATCACACGTGATTTGACGTCATGACTTTTCGATGCGGGCCTCAAAGGACACATCTGTGGATGTACTATTTTTCTTGTAAGTCTTCATTTTCAAAGCCTTAATATTCTTAAGTAACGGAGGGGGAAAGGAATCTCCACTTTCCCTGCCACAGAGAGCGAAAAAATGCCCGGCCTCAAAATATACACAAGTTTTGAGCATTATGTCCCAAAAAAGATTTTAAGATAGATTCACCCAGCAAAGCTAGTCATCCATACATGAAGAAGAAAGTCTACCTAACTGGTGCCGACGAAACGTTAATCGCGATTTTTTTCCAGAAAAAATGGTTGCATAACATTATTTCAAAATGAATTCATCTCCCTTACTTATGCAGGTGGCCGGAAACACCATGTCATCCTCAATCTTCTCTACTAGCCATTCAACCTTCAAAGGAAATCCTTGAGCCGCACATACAAATGAAACGCTCCCTCCTTTATGCTTCCTAAACTGAAGATCTTTTGGGGGTTTATCAAACCACGGAGCAACTAACGAAAGAATCAAAATAAAAAAATTTTAATTCAAACTATTTGAAAAAGTTTGTGCCAAACGTTAAAAGATATTTTTTTTGTTGTTGTTATTGTTGTTGTAGTTGTTGTTATTTTTTTTAGTTGTTTGTTTGTTGGTTGGTTTCTTTTCAGGTATCGAGTGGAGTCTTAAAACGCATAATACGGATCGGCAATTTTAATTAAGACAATGGAATGTTATTTTCTTCCATTTTCTTTTTCGTCTAGTTTGTTTGTTTGTTTGTTTTTGATTGTTGTTCTTGTTTCTTTACATTTTTGCATTGGCTTTTTTACTCAGCCTTTTATTCAATCAATCAATCAATCAATCAACGTTTAGAAATTAAGCGGTAGAAATTAAGGGGCGGACCATTAGAAATCACGGGAGGGGGGGGGGGGGGTAAAAATTTTTCATGGATGAATTTTTTTTTTGGTCCAATTTGATTGCATGAATTTTTTTTTCGACGTGGAAGCTCTGCACGATTTTTTTTTCGACAGAACTTCTTTTGATATTAAAGCCATACAAAGCTCCGCACAGTTTAATTACAGTGCCGCTCAAGGTGACACTCTCTTTGGAGTCTAGATTTTCGCGAAATTCAAGTATCGCGATCATCGAGAAAGAAATGGCAGGTACTAAATGTATCGCACCTCATGACTGGAGGCATCTTTTTTTCACTTGTCAAGGAAAACTCTGCTTCGTCGTGTTGGTCGGTACCATTTTTTAATTACAGTTGAATTCAAAAGCGAAAAGCGTGAGAAGTTCGAAGGCAATATAGTACGTATATTCAGTGTTGTTTTCTCGGTCGAACATAAAAACGTCTTGTCCAATCGACAAATGGATCGTGCTTCAAAGAGTTCACAAAGCATACGATAATTTTCACAGCAACGACCCTACCATTCCCACCCGATACCTGAGAGAAACGCTAACACTCATTCTCAACGAAAATTATTTCCAATTCAATGGACGGAACTACCTCCAAATTCACGGTACTGCCATGGGCACAAAAATGGCCCGTTGCTTTTGCAAACATTTTTATGGCCGACATTGAAACACAAATAATAGCCAAAGCGTCGCCGTAAAACCTACAGTTTGGAAACGTTACATTGACGATATCTTTCCCCTGTGGGACACTAGTAATTTACACGACATAGAACGGTTCATCGAACAAGCAAACTCATATAATCCATTTACAATCAAATTTATGGCTGAAATCTCAAATGGTGAGACTACATTTCTGGATAAAGTTGTATACAAAGGCATTCGCTTCCATCACCATTCCATACTGGATATTAAAACGCATTCCAAGCCGACTGAAATCTTTTGTCAATACACGCACACCAGGAGTCAAAAAAGATTTGTTAAAGGTGAAGCCCTAAGACTCCTACGAACAAACTCCTCAAAAACAACATTTGAGAAAATATTAACAAGTTTAAATTACGACTCCTTGTTAGAGGCTATCCAAATAATCTGATTAAAAAAATTATCAGATGTCAAATTTATAGAAAGGTAATCGGCATTGAAGAAAAAGACAACACCCTTAGACAAATTTTGCCTTTTGTAACAATATCAACCCTCGTGCTCAACCTCAAACATGTTTTAATGGGAAAATGGTGCTTAATACAAAGCCAGCCTTTCAGGCCTACGAGAAATCTTCAAAGAGTCACCACTAATTTTCTTTAAAAAAGGAAAATCTCTAAATGAAGTGCTTGTCAGAGCAAAAATATAGAGAGATTACATTTCAAAAAATGTTTCCCTATTCAAAAGAAAGATTGTTGAAGGTTTGCTATAGTAAAATTGTTTTATATTTCGTCTACATTTGAAATCCATAAATGAGCAGGAGATCAGGTTGCATTGTCACTTCTAAAAACATTTAATACATGTAAAATGTGTTAAAATGATAGAAGAGCAGGTTATATATATTCTTGAAATGTGCAATACAACTACTTGACGTTGTGTTTTGATACTGTACTTTCAGTTTACTTGCAGGAATTTTTTTTGGATGGTGAACCGCTTGCAGGAATTTGTTTTTTTGGCAATTTTCCTTTGCAGCAATTTTTTTTGGGGAATTGCCATCCCCCCCCCCCCCCCCCTCCCGTGATTTCTAATGGTCCGCCCCTAAAGCTAGAAAGGCTTGTGTGGCCGTGCCAAAAAGAAAGAGATCAAATACAAAACTACCATCATTATCATCATAAAATCAGTAACTAATTTACATACTACAATATTTCAAGTAATTAAGATAGCATCGGGGTATTTACATCACAAGATCATCACAACATTCGACCATTAGTGACGAACAAAGAAAAACGAGTTAAAAAAAGTAACAACAACAACAATAGCACGTAGAGGGCGCTTTTTTTCTAACAGTGGGGTTGTAAGTTATATAGAAATGGACTACATATGACAACTTACTTCTAATAACAGTGGTATCTAACACGTGATATTTCTTTATATTGCGCAGCTTCACTTCAAGAAGACAGGTGTAACTGCCTCCATCTCTGACACCAATGTTACTTAAAACCAGAGGTCTCAGAAGCCTATCAGGATCGCTTAGGTCAGGATTTCGTACAGACTGTCTTTTTACGCCATCTTTGTACCATGAAACCGTTGTTAGTGGCGTCCCAGATCCCTGGCCTTCAGTGAACTTGCATGTTATTGTGATATTATGGCCATGATGAACAACACTGGGTCTAGGGTCGACAGAAACCGTAGGGATTTCTTGTTCTGAAATACATTAAATGGACACCAAACGTCAATTGCAAAATACATTATTAAACAGACTATCCAGGGTCCCAAAGAGGGGGGGGGGGGGGGGTTCTGGAGCCCTGGAGCCCTGAAATTTCTGCTGTGGAGCCCGGAGCCCTGTCATTTTACTGACTGGAGCCCTGATCCTTTTTGGCTGTGGAGCCCGGAGCCCAAAGACATTTTGCGCGGCGCCCGGAGCCCAGCATTTTCAAGTTTGATCATTCGAGTTCCCAGACTGCATTGATTCTTGATTACTGCCTTTTTGTGTTTGTTTGTCCGTGTTAACGGGCATAAAGAAACAGAATCTGAAGAGAGGACAGTACATAATACAAGTGTACGCGGTTATCTCTGTTTACAATGATATGCAACAACTTATTTAGGGATTTAATAAAAACTTTGTTATAATTGTAGTGCATGAGCGCGATAAAAACAACTTTATAGTAACCGGACGGTCCTTTAGCAGTTTGCTCGCAGGTATCAGGTACAACAAATTAAAAAAAAATTGACAGATCATTTTGAAGATACAAATAATAATTGATGAAGATTAATAATTTCAATACTTACCCATGGCCAGTCCTTAATAGATTATATCGTTTACTGTTCATCTGATTCATGACTCTTTCCATCCTGACTTTCGGGTCTTCACCAAGCAGGGTGCATAGACGAAATGACGGTTAAATGGTTTAACCTAACACCAAATCTGCCTCGAATCCCAGTGGTTTATACCCTCACAAAAATTCACAAACCGACATTAGTCGGAAGACCTATCATATCTGGGTGTGATGGCCCAACAGAACGCCTGTCATCATTCGTAGACAAACTACTTCAGCCAATAGCACAAATACAAGACTCGTATCTTAAAGATACGACACATTTCATAAGGTTTATCGAAAGCACTAGGGTGCCTAGAAACGCTTTTCTAGTCTCAATGGATGTCACTAACCTTTACATGAATATCTCACAGGGGGAAGGAATCACTATAGTATGCAACGCATACGAGAACTTTCATACCAATAACCCTCCTATAGCTACAAATTTCCTCAGAGAAATGCTCAGCCTTCTGTTGAAGGAGAGCTCCTTCCAATTTAACGGGAAAGACTATCTCCATGGGCACTAAAATGGCAGTAGCTTTTGCCAACATCTTTATGGCATCTATAGAAAAGGAGATCTTAGGCAGAGAGTTAACAAACCACTAACGTGGAAAAGGTTCATTGACGATGTATTTTGCTTGTGGGATACAAACAAAGAAGAAATAGAACATTTCATTGAGCAATTCGTACCACCCTACCATAAACTTTATCGCTGAAGTCTCACAATAAGAAACAACATTATTGGATACAACAGTCTATAAGGGAGAGAGATTCGAGAAAGAATCGATTCTTGACGTGCGCACACATTACAAACCTACTGAAACATTCCAGTACACAAACTACAACAGTTGCCACCCAGCAGGCGTCAAAAAGGAGAAGCCCTTAGGCTTCTGAGGACTAACTCTTCTAAAGTAGTGTTTGAGGAAAACATTAAAAACTTTAAAACACGCCTGGCATCGAGAGGTTATCCTAGTAACCTGGTGAACAAAATCCTCTCCGAAGTTAAAGTGCTACTATGACGAAATTCGTGTCTTTCTAATCTGAGCCATTTTAAAACATAAACAAGTAGTCTGTACGTGAAGAAGATTGCTGTTTACTATTTTCAAATATCTCTTTTTGTTCCCGAGATATTCAAGTTTTTAAAATATGCAAATTAGCCAAGTGGTGACGTAATAAACTCAACAGAATTTTGGTCAGACATTATGAAAAAAGATATCTCAGCCAATTTGTATCAGAAATGCTTGATTCGTTGCAGTGACATTGTTTTAGGTGCGCTCCATAACGTGAGCTTATCAGTTTTGTTACCATGGCAACATACTGGGTTCCAGTCCTCCCTGATACTTAAGGCCTTGCCGGCCATCTTTGGCATTCTATTTTGATATTTGCCAATGGTGCCTCATCTGCATGATCCAGCAAGCGTATAAATATGTTAGGTCGAGTTCGTGGCCTTGTCAAATGTTTTTCAAGCTGAAAATCACTAAAATATTGAAATCAGGTTGGAGGGGACTGGAAAAGAGTGAGTTGCCATGGGAACCGAATTTTTATAGCCGTAGGTGTATTGCCTTTAGAACTTTTAGCCTGCCAGGTTTCAATGGTCTCTGTTGTAAATTGACTGAGACAGCTCTATTTATAATATTTGACCAAAATTCGGTTGAGTTTGTGACGTCATCGGTCATCTCATTTACATATTTTACACATTTTTCAAACGTGAATATCTCCGGAAAAAATGCAGATATTAAGAAACGGTAAACGGCGTTTTTAATCTTTCCTAGAATTCTATGTGATAAACCTTAAAATTCAAGAGGTAAAAATTTGATCATAGTAGCACTTTCACTTCGCAGAAAGAAAGAACGCTCTTACACAAAAACAGAAAGCGCACAAGAAAATTCTACCCTTCGTGACACAATTTCAACCATCACTGCCATGTTTGAAAAATATTCTAATGGACAAATGGCATTTAATACAAAACCAGCCGCTACTAAGAAAGATATACAAGGAGCCTCCCTTGCTTGATCTCTTATAGAAAATGGAAGTCGCTTAAAGACATGTTTAAAGGCTTTTGTCAAGACAATGGGCGCACAGCGGGAATCGTGCAGGTCTGTCCACCCCTATTAAACAAGTTTAATATTTAATCCACTTGAAAATAATTGGAGATAATATAACTGGCTGCTTGGGTTTAAAAAATTGATCGGAATTGCTTACTTTTTTATTTGCGTTTTTGATCTAGCGTTAAAAATAGAATTTTTACATATCAAGATTGTAGACCAGAGTGGAGCCCGGAGCCCTAAAGCAGATGATGTGGAGCTCTAGAGCCCTGAAATTTTCGCCTTGGTGCCCTGGAGCCCTGCATTTTTAAGGCCGGAGCCCTGGAGCCCTAAACCCCTTTGGGACCCTGACTATCCATGTGTTTTAATCACCCAGAAATAAAACAAAAAGGTTACTGATTAGCAAGAATGACACGTTCTTCTAGTTTATGGAGTCCGTTTTTAGTAGGGTATTACGTTTGCTATACGCTAATGAGGAAAAATACCCTATGTCTGTTTTTCTTTTTTATCCCAGACTTTTTATATATTTTTCACTCATCCCATTTAAAAGTCAAAATATCTTTCCAGAATAACTCTAACCTTTCTTGTAGAAATTGAATCAGACTTAATTTTGCACTCTTTCAGACCAACGGAACTTTCCATAACAGAATGGTGTCTGATAGGAGAAATTACACTGCATGAAATGCTTTGTGAGTAACATTACAACAGTCAAACCTTGGAATACGTACTACTGAAGACATGGACGATAAATCCATGCTTCTTTTCTTCGGTATCATTGACTGCAAAAGCGTGGCATTCATATCTCCCCAGTGGACCTTTCTGGCTATCATCCTCCTGCGTTACACTTCTAATGTGCAACGTCACAAAGAGCTTTGTTGCCATCTTTGCTTTTGTAGAAGTGTAATAAGTAAAAGTTAAGTACTCGATTACAGGGGAATAAAATACGGTTCATTATTGAAAATTAAAATATGACAACCTTTACTTTTCACAATTAAAGTAAAGTAACTTTCCAGGACCGTCACGACTCAGTTCTTTTTCATAAAAAAAACTCTGTCATTCATGAATTTCGCAATTTTTATTGCTTTCACGTATTGAACCTGCCGCCGCCTTATAAGCGAGAAGCAACGCATGTTAAGAATTTACAAACTTTTGTGGCTCATTTCAGCGATCAACGTCTCGCCAACTTAAGTCGTCAAGTAAGCCCAAATTCCATGCCCTAAAACACATACTTGTGAAAAGGGTCACCTCTATTACCATTTAAATTAAAACACTCTTTTGGTTTATCAATCCATTTGTACTCCTTCCTTCAAACTCCGTTCTATAAAAGGAAGTGCTCACCACAACAAAACATCTATGTAAATTCTGGGAACAAAAAAAAAATACAAAATTGCAAAATTTGCTTTTGATGTGTAAAACAACATGCAAGTCCCAACGACCCATATCTCCACCTTTCTTCAAGGAAGGTGTGGTCCCACAATATTACGAATGGAAATGGAATAGCGATTCGATAAGTGTTTTTTTTTTTTTGTTTGTTTGTTTTTTGTTTTGTTTTTTTTTTGTTTTCGTTTGAAATCAAGTTCAAATTTTCATGTCGAAATAAATGCAATGATCCCAGTGAAACACCGGTATAATTGTTTTTTTTTTTTTTTTTTTTAATTCATCAAGTGCCTACCTCCGTCTGGGCCAACAACCTCTTCCAACTCAGTTCTTGTTGTAAAGTACAAGTTGTCATTTGCTGTTAGCTTTGTGTATATAGCAAATTTACTTTTCCTCATAAACTGTATTCTGTCGGGAGTCTTTACTCCGCTTGAATCAAAAGCCACACATGTCACCTGAGCTGAAGTGAACTCAATTGGATAGATGTTTTCGGGAAATGGCTCGACGATCTGAAAGGTATCCTGAGCTGAAAGGAAAAATCATAGTCCAGGTGAATTATATACAAGACTTACGGGTTCATCTTTAGACATTTACTGTAAGTGCATGTATGCCGATAGAAATAATGAAGTTGCTACTATAATGCATTCGAAATTAGCCAATCAGAAGCCTAGTGTATTGTACTGATATCGTACGTTATAACCCACCCATTAATTTTCGCTCGATTTCATTGGCTACTTTATGTCATGTGGTCCAAAATCACAGGACGGTTATCTTGCAATTATTCCCGTTTTTGTCGATATTTGTCCTCCGATTATTTCCGGCGAAAAGAAACAAAACCAGCGGGAAAAAGCCAGCTCAAGATTTCAACCTTTTCATCTTTATCATTTTACATGGAAGAAAAACAAACTCGTTTTGTAGAGTCCAGTGGAATTAAAAAGATGGTGACAAATGCTGTCCCGGAAAGTACAAAAAAGTCAACAAAATATGCTGTCAGCGTCTTTAAAGATAAAGAAAGTTACGAGTAGACTTTCAGATTTAGTCCTACGCAAACTTAACTGTCATTTCATAAAATAGAGAATTAGCACACTGTGTTTACTTACTATAAAATAAACCAACCGTTCTCGTCCAACTTTAACATGGAGGAAAGAGAGAAAAATCCCAACCGCAGTTGAAAACATGGTGCCGGAAGAACTGTCAACTATATTGAAACGTGCAGCATTTTCGAGCTTTTGATCTAAGGGAAGTTGCGAGAGTTTACTTCATATCACAGTTTGTCAAGTTTTGGTACAATCACAGTGAAAATAAAGTTACTGTAAATTAATCAAATGTACTTGTTTACGTCAATCGCGCGCACTTAGCCGGGAGGGGGTGTGTGTGGTTTGTTGCGTGCCAAAGGCTTCCCGTGGTTTTACCCTGTTGGGCACATTTTAGTACTCGTGCCTAGGTTTGACTGTGAGTTTGTAACGACATTCCAGGGATACGGCTCGGTCGGCGGCAAAAATGGCACCCGATTTGAAATGAACTTTGTTTTCAACGAAGGCCTGTGTCTCAATAAATGAACTTCTCCGAAAATCAGCTGCCTAGGAAGGACCGCACATCATCCTTCTTGCCATATGGCGAGGCAGGTAAGCGAGTGCTTAAGTTTCAAGCAAATTTTAGCGAGCGAAGTGCTCTCCTGAAATGGCGGGACAAATTTTATTCAAATTCGACTTGAGTTTCCAACCTTTCTATTAACATAACACAGTGATGCACGTGGACCAGCCGCTGAGAGATAATTAATTACAATTATAATTCAATTAGATCAACGAAAGTGCTAAAAGTAGGCGGCAAAAAACCCAAGATATCCGGCAGGCGGTTTTTCTCGTGGCTTCGCCACTCCCTGTGGCGGCTCTGCCGCCAAGCTTTTTGGCCCCGCGCGAACAAACCCGCCAGCTACAAAGGCTACAAGAACCCTTGTCGCTTTCCGCCGGCTGAAGTGTTTTTGTCTTGGTCAAATGATTTTTGGACCTTCTTTGGCTCCGGTTTTTTCTTACCTTTCAGCCAAGGCGACTTTTCTAGTTTCGCTTTCTTCGTAACAACCTTTTACGCAATGTTTGAATCCATAATGGAACGCTGTTACATAGTAAAATTTTACATACAATGCCGTGACATGCGATGAACACGATGTAAACAAAAATATGCCGCTTTCCACTTCCATTTCCCTTCCCAGCGCGGACTACAACATAAGCTACCTCAAACAACATCGCGTGAGAAACCGTGTATTTTGAAGTCTATTAAGAGTTAGCTTATATGTTTCGTGGAAAAGAGAATAACAATTGGATTGGATTCCGCCAAAAACAAAAGGGGGTATCGAATGGTTTGCGAGCCTGCGAGCAGTGTGTTTATTTTTGCTAGCAGCGAGCACTTAAAGGGACACAGTGACCTTTGTGACCGCGCTGACCTGGACACTAGTTTACTCAATTAAAACGTCCACCGTAACCCGAGATCAAAAGTACGCGTCGAATACATCTAGAAATCCGCTTTAATCTTCCTAGTCTTTTATTGGATTTTCAATCTTTTACTGGAAACCTGTTTCTGAGTATGCTTTTGCTCATCCTATGGTATTATTTAACCTTATTATATGGCTGGCTCCGCGAGTGGGCAAGATGAGTCAAATTCTGCGCTGTGATTGGCTTCCCGAGCGGGCAAGATGGAGCTATCTTGCCCGCTCGGGATTACCCGTTGCCCGTCCGCTTGGCATCGAAAGTTTAATCCCAACAACAATGCGGGTTTTCTTCGATTTTCTCGTTGTTTTGGGGAAAACGCTCACTAAAAAGTTCGGTAAACTCTCAACATTTACCTGAAGGAAAGGAAAAAGAATGGAATCGTCCTGGTGTAGTGAAAACTTCGTTTCAGCTACAATGAATGTGAGTTGAACCGGTGAGTTGCTCTGCGTGTAGTATTTTAGATAGAATTGATTTTGAAAAACTTATTGTCTCAAGTCGAGTGCCAAATTGATAAGTTCTCTAGGTTTGCAATGACTGTATTTAAATCATAGCGTAGTGGAAGTTGCGGTTAGTGTTTAGAGCAGTTCAGAAAAGTATTTTTTTTTTTTAAGTTCGCCGAAGAAGCTCACGTTTTTAATTCAGCCGCGTCTTGCTTGTTGTAAACAACAAAATCTTGTCAAAGTTTCACCAATGTTCTCCTCGAAAATGTTGAGAAATGCCTACCGTCAATCCAGAGACTCTGCCATTGAAGTCGCATGTCACACGTCCCCGTCATCGTAGCCCCCGGGAATGCTTCGGCAGCCGAGTGACAGCGGCGAGAGGCGAGTGTCCGGCGCCTCAAAATAACCGGAACCTGTGTGCTAAGGGAAGGAGAACCCCTACAGAAAACCACTGGCCCTCCAGGTTGGGGGTTGGGCATGGGGCCAACAACTCCACCCCGTAAAAAATACCTAGTTATGGAAACCGCAATTATGTACCCAAATCCACAGGGTCCTATGGGAATTTCAAGCCAAGCAACGGAGCTAGGCAGTATGACAGCTCCTAGTGAAAGCCCACCTCGGGAAGCTATGAGCTCAAGGAGGAGTTTTCTTGGGCCCAAAACAGTGATATGACTTGCAACATGGAACGTCCGCACAATGTTTTTCTGATTTACCTGCTCTTTTTTTCGGCTTATGTTTGCATATAATCTCAAAATCTATTGTTTCATTCAAGAATTAATGATTGGAAGCCGAAAACTGTGTAAAAAAAAATTATTTAAGCTCACGCCACCGCGCGATCGCCTGAAAATGGCGAGTTTGCCGGATTCTATTCAAATCCTCCCGCTCTTGCGAAAATCTAAATTTTTCGTTCTCGATAATTGTACACTTCCTTTAAGCCATTATAAAGTTAGAGCCCTAAGATAATTTAGGATTCCTTGTTTTTCACGATTACATGCTAATCCAAAGGTGCACTGAAAATAAATCTTGCACCGGCCGGCTTAGTCTCCTTCGCAGCCGTTATTAGGGTCGTCACGCAACGCTTCTCCCCACTAACGGCTGCTCACGAGAGAGACACATTCCTTTCCCTTTGTTTTTGAGAACCAATAGAATGCACGTTATTGTTATCGGCTACGCCAATCAAATTCCTCGTTATATTTGCTGGGCACTTGCTGTGCTCGCAAAAACAAAACATGACAGATGCGCACATGCGAAACAGCGATCTTGACCAAGTGAAAGATGAATGTTACTCCGAAAAAGTTATTGAATAGTGGTACAAATTGCTTTATTTGTTCAGCTGCAGTCACTTCTAAACAACGTGTGCGTGTTTTTAAATCTGGTAGTACGGGAACAAGCTCTTTTGACCTTCAAGGACTTATAAACAAGGCACTGGACATCGACGTAAATGTTTACTCTAATTCGGACGTTGCAGTGTGCATTTAATGCTACAAGTCCTTGGTGAAATACCAAAAAGCAGAAGAACATGTCAAAGAGATAAAGACTGAGCTCAAGTTTGCGGCAGACGTGTGAAACGATTATTGCGCACCGAAAATATAAATGGATTAACATCTGGCAGTGGGAAATCAGTCAAAAAACACCTTTCATTTGTAAGTTAAAATGAATTTCCTACGACTTGTTCTTTTTCCAACTTAACTCCCTCGAATTCAGCGTTACCAAGGCTCACTATAAGCCCAATTGGTAAACCACAAGGTTGTTTATTTGACAATGGCACGTTTTCACTCGTACGAAGCGCTTTCGCCGCCCCATTTGTCACTTCGAGTCCAAAGATAAAACAGACAAATCAGTATAGCACAAAATATTCCCCATAGAGCCTATATCAGTTCTTTTTTATCTTTGCCCTACTTTCCCCTAGAGATGTTGAACGATTTGTGTGGAACAGAACTGTTAATAATGGTGGAGGAAAGGATAAAAACATAGCTCTTGAACTTGACCAGGAACAAAGCAACAGCTACTTGAAACAAGCAATTAAGAACTTGGGGCGAAATTTTAACGAGCGATCTGTATCTCGAATTTTTCGTGCTGAAAAAGGAACAAGAAATCTTGTACAAACAATGGACAGAAATCTTTAGCGACATAGTGATTCACGGAAACATTCCTCTGTTTCACTAGACCTTGATTTGTCAGAACTGGTTAAGAGGCTTGTAAATAACAGAGCACTTGAGGAACTGCCTGCACGTCAATATAGGCATTTTTGTAGTTTTGAAAGAAACCCATTTAAGAATGTAGAAGCTTCAAGTATCTACAAGTGGATCAATAGACACAAAAAAATGTGAAAATTGGAATTAAAGCAAGATAGGCACAGTAGAAAAAAAAAACAAATGAAACAATCATGGAATATTGCCTTAATTCCAATTTTCAAACGCATGAAATAATGGGATCTCGCTTCAATTCCAATGTTCACATTCTTTAGTTCATTTATCCACTTGTAGATATTTAGAGCAGTTACAGGTACTATAATTTTTTATTGAAGTGATGCCCATGAAAACAACACATTTTTTTTCAAATGTTTGGTTTGTTTTTTTCTCAAACTGCCACAAAAAATTCAAAAATTACAAAGTTTGATCTAAGTATTTAAGAGATACCAGGATCATTTGGATTATAAAAATACAGGGTAATAATTGTTATACATTTTGATTTTAAAATAAGATAGTTTCAAGGTCACTTATTTCATTAAGGAATGTGACTAAGAGGCAATAAAGAAGTTAGAAAGTGCAAAAAAACACAGATCTCATCAGACTTTCACTTGCTTCTTTTTCACAGGCACCCCTTTCAATTAAAATGATAGAGGATACATGATTTATGCAGAGTGGGGCTGTGATGATTTCTAATTTTCTCCAACTATTTACAAAGTCTACTTGTAAACAAAGAGAAACTGTACAAATGTATGTAACTGATATTATATGGTTTTAGTTGCATTGTGGAAATTGCTATCATTTTAGTAGGAAATGAAAAAGAAATGAGAAATATATTTAAAGTTTTCAATAGGTTAAGAGTCATTTTCTGAGAAAACCAGGCAGAGGTGAAAGATGGGGGTCGGCCGATTTCCTTCAAACTTACACCATTTAATGTCTGTCCGAAATGATAATGAATGATGCTATTTAGCAATTCTCTTGCTGTTGCGTTTCGTAGTTTGACCACCCCCCATGGTTTTGACCCTTACTGACCCTGATGTCACGCAAAATATATGCAGAATTTGAAGCTCAATAAAATATATTTCGCCTCATTTCTGTGGACTCATATCGATTGCTTGTATTGTTTATCGTCTAAAAAACGTTGTTAAAGGAAAATATCCCGACTTAACCTAAAACTTAATTTTTTATGGAATTTTGCAATTTCCTTGCGATCGCGAAAATGTCTTGGGCCAAATGTGAGGCAATTTCGAAACTGTTTTTCTCAGAGGTGCGGCGTTCCTTTCCAAAAATTTCTTAATATTTTTTAAGCCAAACATCTGTTCTCCCAAAATCAGCAAACTCTAACTTGAGCCATTAAAATGCGTTTGCATGAGCCACGCTCGAAGTCAAAGATGATTCGGTATTTTTGCTAATAAAGTTCCACAGCGGGTTTTTCTCGGTTTTTCTTTATTTCATCTTCTTCTTTTTTGATTTTTTCTTTTTTATTTTTGGATAAGCTCGATGAAACTATCCTAACTCTTCGAGGTAGAACTTCCCTGGAAGATTTAGTTGAGTGACGCTTTGGGCAGGAATAACATCAAATTGGTGTTGGCTCACACTTGATTTGATTATGCGTGACATGTCACGGTATTTGACAATTGTCAAACGTGATCACAAACTGAACACATTTCCCACTTTTTTTTTACATTTGCATTTTAAACTTGGTAACAACAAGCATTTCCCTGAAACTATATTAAGTCTTGGAGTCAGTCTGTTGTTGATAATTGTTAATTAAAATAAAAACAGCATCAAATACCTGTGAAACTTGCCACGGCAAAAGAACCTCCGGTATGTTCGTTACATAACAGACAATTGAAAGAACAACAAATCTTTCTTCTGTGCTCTTTCTGGTCTGTGGATCCGCCTTGTGGCGCTGAAGATGTTGGTTTGAAGATTTGTCCCTTGCTATCCTGTACACGAGATATTGAATCGCACTGGCTCGTCAGTCTTGGTTTGGGAAGAAAGCGTGGCGCGACGGGTTCAAAGATCTCCGCCGAAGTCGATTTGATTCTCAACAGAGCAGGTAAATTTGATGTCCCTGGAGATGAGAGGGAGGAATGACTATTTGCCCCAGACATCACAAGAACCTTACAACAGACTAGACCGGCCGATAACGGACTATGTGTTTCCACCCAAGTTATAAGGGACAACGGGGTCAGGCATTAATGCGTGGTTCAATTCTACCTGTTACCATCTCCCCCCCGGGCACACCCCCGGTCATTTGTGTACTTGACGTCCTATTCCCCACCCCCGGGCACACAGAAAGAGACAATTCCTCACCCCCGGGACTCATGACATGGACTAAAAATAAACTGCTTCGTTTTGATGATTTACTTCTTTATTTAAACAAAACCAGGAACCTGAAAAATCCTAAACTTTTAGAACGAACGCGTATACATATTTAAAGAAGTCAAAGCTGGTTGCCGCAGATTCGAGTTGAATTCGAAGCGACGCGTACGCATTGCATGCAGAAAACCAACTGTAAAATTTGAGAACAAATCTGGGAACCGAAACATTTACCCAAAGCGTATACCTAGCCTTTAAGATCAAAGTATAAAAATGAAACAGCCTTGAATATACGAAATAAAGCTACTAAATTCGGATACTTACTTCAAATCAAGCTCTGGGATAAGCTTTTAAAGTAATGAATGAAAATGTAAATCACATCGCCTCCATCAGATCGATAAAATAAAATATATTTTCATTTTATAAACTGCAACTTAAATTCAAACAGAGCTTTCAGCTTCGCAGATTACTCTGGTCCAGCTATTCGCTAACGTACTCAATGGACTTCCCAGCGAAAAACGTGACCTTTTCCGCGTAGTTAGCCGCCATTCTCACCCCATAAGTCCTAATGCGTGAGTAGTTATTTCGATTTGCCCCGCCCCCTACCCCCGGGCAAGACCGCTTGAGGAAATTCCCGACCCCCGGGCCAGACGGG
>NW_028145963.1:35000-45000 GCF_977016875.1 Pavona decussata
TCGAGCAAGTGCTCTTGTAATGACATGGGTTTGGTTCCTAAATTTAGATAACGGAGAAGTTGTAGAAACGAAATTATAATAAACGCAAAATATATGATTTAAAGCAGAAATAAAGCTTACCGGTAGTTTCGCTATAAAGTCGTTTCGCTACATTGCTATTTAGGCGATTCGCTAATATTTGAACTCAATTTGCTTCTTATGCAAACACTGTGAAACGTAGAAACAGCTAAGATAATTTTTCACACGACCGGATACCGAAATAAGCAATTAAATTATTCTTCGACTTCAGAGGTATTCGTTGACGTTTGGCTTTCCCTGGACAAGTCCATCAGTGAATTTTCCATGGTATCAAGAAAATGAGTGTTCTAATATGACATTAGGTCTGTAATCACTATAATAATTTTGACTGGCAAACACTTCGACTCGACAAGGTTTATTTAGATTTTTTAAAGGATGCGCTTCTCAGCGCGAGACGCAGTATGATATGCAAATCAGCTAAGAAATGGTATCTAATGGGCATGTGCACCAGGTGACTGTGTCCCTTTAAGGAAATACAGATGGCGAGCAGCGAGCACTTTAGAAAAATACAGATGGCGAGCAGCGAGCACTTTAGAAAAATACAGATGGCGAGCAGCGAACACCTCAGAAAAATACAGATGGCGAGCAGCGCGAGTGCTTCGTAAATTTTCCGCTAGCCAAAATCTCTCTTTTATTAATAGGATTAACGAAATTTCGAGCAGTCGAGCACATGTTAACGAGAATGCGAGCATGCGAGCAGTTGGAAAAATTTTGCGAGCACGAGCAAGCGAGCACCCGTGTAATTTTTGCGAGCAATTCGAGCAAAGGCCAAATTTTTCGAGCACTTTTAAATTAAATGGTACCATTCGATACCCCTAACAAACTGACACTTCTTGGTTTATGACGCGATTTTCAAACTCGGCTTTACTTTTTATAGAAGGAAAGGTTTGTAAGATGCCATCTTCCCAGTTGTTACAACTGACCGTGCAGATCCTAGAAACGGTTTGTTCAGAGATACAACGTAACATTCGAACAACTGACTACGTGGCAGTCCTTCAAATCCCTTGTAAATGGCCCAGACCTCGACCATTATCAGAAAGTATAGATCTGAATGGTATTTGATGAGCCTTCTGGCAAGGCTTTCCCATCAGTTCTAACAAATGGAGAGCGCCCTAACGATGTTTAAACGTACCTTGAGCCTTTTCTAACAGATAAATGCTTACAAACAGCAGCAACTTCCCTGAAGAGACGGTCATTTTCTCCGCTAATATCACTCAGAGGCTTTGGCTTGGACTGTTGCCAATGTAATTTTTATGTGTTTTTCCACGGTGAGGGTAAAAGGAGGAACGAGTTTGCGGAATGGCATGTGGCATGACATGCGGAATGGCATAACTATACGAAATACGAGATATGCGGAATGACTTAAAGAAATAAATTAACTGAAGAGCGCCTCCTGTTTTTGGGCCAATTTTATAAGATCAGCAGTTTTTTTTTTTTCAGTGTTCTGTACTCTAGCCAAATATTAAACAACTAAACAACAGATCGAGGATTAGAAAATAAAGGCCTGGGAGAATATTATTTGAGAATATTATTGCTAAAATTGACGCGGAAAATAAGGAATTATATTTACTGGGTGATAGCAACTGCAATTTGTTGCCATAAGCAATTACAGTTAATTCTTTCCTATCTGTTAAACATTTTCGATATTTATGATCTTTTAGTCAGTTAATCACCGACCTAACGCGTGTCACCATCGCCTCAAAAACATTAATTGATTTATGCATAAAAAACTCCACCGAGAAGGTTACAAATTCGGGTGTCTTCAGCTCTGCATAAGTGATCATTCTCTTGTTTTTTTGAAGCACTGAGTAGCCTTGAAAACACAACAAAACACATCGGGTAAGCTTTTTCAGGATTTACTATATTTATTGCGTGTTTTTGTAGGAATATTGTCTAAATTTCGATTTAATTTTAACGCCATACAAACTCTTCTATCGCGCTTGCATGGTGACCTGTGTCACATACGCTTTGGTGACCTGTGGTTTCGCAAGCCCTAAATTTCCTAAATTTTCAAAGCGAAACCAGGGAATTTGTTTTAAAGAGAGAGCAAGAAACGGCTGTGAAGGAGTTACTCTATGAGAATGATGTAATGGCGATTCTGCCGACTAGTTTTAGTAAAAATTTAATTTTCACGTTCCTTGCTTTGGCGAGCGAAGAAATGCTCTTAGCGAAGACGTGTGACCTCATTATTGAGATCTATGTGCAAAGATGGTGAGGCTTTACTGTTGTTTGAGATATTGTAATTATTGTTGGAGCTCGCATTACACCTATTGATATTGAAATTATTGCTGACAAAGATTCGCATTACGCCTTCGCTGTGATTGGCTGTTTTAATTAGATCCACGAAAGTGTTAAAAGTGGGCGGCAAAAAAACCAAGATATCCGGCATGCGGTTTTTCTCGTGGGGGCTCTTTTTGACCCCGCGCGAACAAAACCGCCAGCTACGCAGGCTACAAGAACCCTTGTCGCTCTCCGCCGGCTGAAGTTTTTTGTCTTAGTCAAATGATTTTTGGATCTTCTTTGGTCCCGGTTTTTTCTTACCTTTCAGCCAAGGCGACTTTTCTAGTTTCGCTTTCTTCGTAACAACCTTTTACGCAATGTTTGAATCCATAATGGCACGCTGTTTCACAGTAAAATTTTACATACAATGCCGTGACATGCGATGAACATGATGTAAACAAAAATATGCAAATTTGACGGTAATTCGAGATCGCTGGTAAATTTTTGCCACGTAATATGTCAACACAGTTCCGCATAAATTGGATTGTGACACCTGCACTCGTACACCGCTTTTCCTACCAACTCGCGTACTTTTTAAGATTTCTAAGTCTTGTTTTGACGAAACTCTGTATCCCTTCTTGTTTCAACAATAACCCAAAAAACATTGTTTTGTGAAAAAGTCCACCTTTCTTCCCTGTAAGTAACCTTAATTGACTAAAAGCAAAACAGAACAAATGGTAGCTTTGCTGCACTGTCCTGCCCACGCGTCGCCGACCTCGCTCAGCCTCTTCCCACCTCCATTTCCCTTTCCAGCGCGGACTATAACATAGACTACCTCAAACAAGATCGCGTGAGAAACCGTGTATTTTGAACTCGGCGTTCTTTTTGAGATTTCTAACTGCTGTTTTCACGAAACTCCACATCCCTTTCTTGTTTTAACAATCACCCAAATAAAATGTTTTGAGAAAAAGTCGAACTTCCTTCCCTATAAGTAACCTTAATTGACTAAAAGCAAAACGGAACAAATGGTAGCTTTGCTGCACACCTGCCCACGTCTCGCCGAGCTCGCTCAGCCGCTTCCCACTTCCATTTCCCTTCCCAGCGCGGACCACAACATAGACTACCTCAAAAAGGATTGCGTGAGAAACCTTGCATTTTGAAGTCTATTAAGAGTTAGCATATATGTTTCGTGGAAAAGAGAATAACAATCGGATTTGGATTTAGCAAGAAACAAACTGACACTTTTCGGTTGTTAAAGAAAATTTATCACGCGATTTCGAACTCGGCTTTACTTTTTATAGAAGGAAAAGTTTGTAAGATGCCATCTTTTCGTTTGTTACAACTGACCTGGCAGATCCTCGAAACGGTCTGTTCAGAAATACAACGTAACATTCGAACAACTGACTACGTGCCAGTCCTCCAAATCCCTTCAAAATGGCTGACCTCGACCATTATCAGAAAGTATAGTCCTGAATGGTATTTGATGAGCCTCCTGGTGAGGCTTTCCGATCAGTTCTAGCAAATGAAAAGCGCCCAAACGATGTTTAAACGTACCTTGAGCCTTTTCTAACAGATAAATGGCCACAATCAGCAGCAACTTCCCTGAAGAGACGGTCATTTTCTCCGCCAATATCACTCAGAGGCTTTGGTGTGGACTGTTGCCAATGTAATTTTTATGTGTTTTTCCACAGTGAGGGTAAAAGGAGGAATGAGTTTTGCATAATTATGCGAAATACGAGATATGCAGAATGACTTAAAGAAGTAAATTAACTGAAGATTGCCTCCTGTTACGCGCCAATTTTATAAGAGCAGCAGTTTTTTTAGTGTTGCGGACTCTAGCCGAATATTAAACAACTAAACAACAGATAGAGGATTAGAAAATAAAGGCCTGGGAAAGAATATGTCTGGTTGCTGGTTAGGAAGCTAAAAGTCAGAGTGGAGAAATCTATGAACCCTGTTAATCAGGGGTTAATAGTTTTCGCATTCAAGGAACTTTGAATAAATTAAATTTCTAGTTGACAGAAAGAACGTGGTAGCCTGGACATTAAGGGGTCAGTCATCAATGACTGATTGTGTAGTGTAACCTATGTTAGGTACCTTTTTTAAAGAAGCAGTGTCTAGAAAAATAAATGTGATTATTAAAAGGTGGAAAAAAACAAGTTCTGATTAATTTGTGATCACATTAGAAAGAGAAACTTGTCCATTTGAAGAGACAGATAATTAAGAATAATTTTATAATTAGCCTTCTTGATCACATAGCGTTGCAGAACAGGAGTCATTACAGATGTCTAATGAGAGTGATAGGGAAGAAAATGAAAATGGGGGTGAAGAAGATGAAGAGGACTCTAGTTCTGAGCAAGCAGAAGAGAGAATGAGAAAATATGGCAAAAAAAAAAAACAAAAAAAACAAAGAAAGAAAGCAGGCAGGAAAGCAAAGTGGACTCAGAAAATATTAAATGATGCTGTAGATATTATAATAGGCAGTGATTATTACAAAACAAAATTCATTTTTATCAATGTCAAGACCCAGAAAAATGGACAGATTTATGCTGCCATACTTGATCAACTAAAGGTCAGATGGAAGGCAAGAAATGAAAATATTCAGTTTACTGTGCCCCAACTCAGATCAAAGTTCAAGAAGCTTATATCAGAATGTAAGCGTGTAGCTTTGACCATAAAAACAGCAAGTGGTATAAAACGATTTCAAGAAGAGAGTGTTGTGATACTGCATAAATTAGCATGCATTTCTGTATCACGTGATTTATTGTTATGTAATCTGACCTCGTGGTCTTTTGCTCGCCGCCATTAAAGTTGTTGAGTTTTGTTGATGCTCGGTGTCCTTACGTTGATCGTAACATGATGTCAGAGAGCGGGATCTAGACCAAATTATCAAGGTTCACTTCCTAGCTTGGAAGTCTTCAAGTCCAACGCTTCGTCCGTTATTGGTAGGCTCACTGAAGTCTATAGTTTTCGTTCGAGTGTGTTTGGATCGTCGCACGTTTTACATGGCTGCTGTTAGTACTACCGCTAAAATCCCCTCGCCGTTGAATCTTTCCGACCGTTTGCATCAAGGAGAAAATTGGAAATCATTTCGTCGTGAATGGAAGTTTTACGAGCTAGCGGCTGGCATTCACAAGAAAGCACAGGAAGTTCGGGTGGCTTCGTTGTTAAATGTGATCGGCAAAGAAGGAATGGACATGTACGAAACCTTTCAATGGGGAAACTCGTCGGACGCTCTAAAAATTGACAAGGTCTTGGAAAAGTTCGAGGAGCGCTGTGTCCCTGCACGTAACGAAACCTACGAAAGATATGTTTTCTTCAAACGTGAGCAATGGTCAAATGAATCGCTTGATAGTTACATAACTGCATTGATGAAGCTTTCAGAATCATGTGGTTTTGGCGCACTTCGTGAATCGCTCGTTCGCGACCGGCTAATTCTTGGTGTGAAGGATGACAGAGTTCGTGAAAAGCTTCTTGGAAAGCGAGACCTCGACCTAGATAAAGCCATCGAAACTATCAAAGCAAGTCAAGTTACTCACTCGCGAGCGACAGAAATCTCAGAAGAATTTTCAGCTAACGAAGATATTAATGCAGCGGGGCAAAGGTCGAAACCCAAGCGCGGGAAAGTTCCGCGCCGCAAACCTCCCAGCAAGGACCCTCCCAAGATTAAAGAGTGTTTGTTTTGTGGTGGTACACATGCACTGGAAAGGAAATTGTGTCCAGCTTCAGGTCAGAAATGCAAGAAGTGTGGTAAAGAAGGCCATTTTGCAGTCAAGTGCCGAAGCAAGTCTGAAGATGCAAAAGTTCACATGGTCGAACAAGAAGAAGTCTTTTACGTTCATAGTGTCAGTGGTAAAGATCAAGCTCTTGTTTCGCTTACTTTGAATGGTTCAGCATCAGTAACCTTTCAAATTGACACTGGTTCTTCTGCGAATATCTTGCCACTACAGGATTACATCAGGGCAACAAAAGATTACAGTAAAGCTAACATTGTTCCTAAGGACATCACACTAGTTATGCACGATCGGTCAAAGCGAAAGGCTCTTGGTTTTGCAAGGCTGAATGTGGCACATAAAGGTAGCAAGCATGAACTTAACTTTGTTATTGTTGATCAAGATGTTACTCCTTTGCTTGGTTTGAAGTCATCCCAAGGCATGGGTCTTGTGAAGATTATGGTACCTGGTGTTGATACCTCTGTCAATAATGTAGTTGCAGCTCCAAAGAAAGAGTCAGCAGTTTCTGAGAATGTCACAAAGGATCCTCTACTAATCCTTTTTGCTGATGTGTTTCAAGGTATTGGCTGTTTACCTGGAGAATACAGCATTGAGCTCAGCAAGGATGTGCAACCTGTAGTTCACCCCCCACGAAGAGTGCCTGTTCCTAAGAAGGAAGCAATGAAGGCAGAGCTTGACAGGATGGTTGCTGACAAGATAGTTACTCCTGTTACTGAGCCAACTGATTGGGTATCCAGTGTCCTAGCAGTGCCCAAGAAGGATGGATCAGTTCGCATCTGTTTGGATCCTAAAGATTTGAACACTGCAATTAAGCGCTCTCACTATCCCTTACCGACAGTGGAAGATGTCACCTCTCGTCTTACCAATGCCAAGGTTTTCAGTGTTTTGGATGCCAAAAGTGGTTTTTGGCAAGTTAAACTGACTGAGAACTCCAGTTACCTAACCACATTTAATACCCCTTTTGGCCGTTTCCGTTGGCTGAGGATGCCATTCGGCATTAGTTCTGCGCCTGAGATATGGCGGCGGAAGATGCATGAAGCCATTGAGGGTCTGCAAGGAGTTGAAGTAATTGCTGATGATTTCCTTGTTTGTGGATTTGGAGACACGGTAGATGAAGCAGTGAAGAATCATGATCAGAATTTAACCGCCTTTCTACAAAGATGCCGTGAGTTGAATCTAACACTTAATTTTCAGAAGATTAAGCTTCGCCTATCACGTGTACCATTCATGGGCCATTTACTCTCAGCGGATGGTGTTGTGACTGACCCAAACAAAGTTCGTGCCATACGTGACATGCCTGTCCCGACAGATGTCAAATCCTTGAAAAGATTTCTTGGCATGGTTACTTACCTAGCAAAGTTCTTACCAAATCTGTCAAGTTTCTGCGAGCCATTAAGGCGACTGGAGCTTAAGGATGCTGAATGGTGTTGGCTGCCTGTTCATGATGAAGCTGTCCAAAGTATCAAGAGTCTTGTTTGTGAAGCTCCAGTGTTGAAGTTTTATGATGTTAATCGTGAAGTCACAATTGAAAGTGATGCGTCTCTCAGTGGACTTGGCGCCTCCTTACTTCAGGAGGGACAGCCAGTTACATTTGCCTCAAGAGCTCTAACTCCAGCGGAAAGTCGTTATGCTCAGATTGAGAAGGAACTTCTCTCCGTGGTTTTTGCATGTGAGAGGTTTGATACGTACCTGTATGGTCGAGATGTGGTGCATGTTAAAACAGATGATCAACCCCTTGAAGCCATCTTTAAGAAGGACCTTGGTTCTGCTCCCAAGCGTCTTCAAAGGATGTTGCTTCGCTTACAGCGTTACAACCTTAATGTCAAGTATCAAAAAGGAAGCTTGATGGTAATGTCTGATCCCCTGTCTCGAGCCTATCTCGACGAACCTCCTTCACAGACCGAGTTTTTCAATGAGCTCGAGGAGATAGTGCTTGTGGAGGATCTCCCTATTTCAGAAGCACGACTGAAGGAATTCAAAGAGGGCACCGCCTCGGATGACATCCTTCATATCCTCATGTCCAATGTCCTAGAAGGTTGCCCTAAAACCCTAGATTAAGTTCCAGCTGAGGTCAAGCCATACTTCCAAGTTCGAGATGAAATCACAGCCCAAAATGGTTTGCTGTTCAAGGGCGAGCGCCTCATTGTACCTGCCAAGTTAAGAAAGGAAATGATGGAAAAGGTCCATTCGTCCCATCTTGGTATTGAGGGCTGCCTTAGACGAGCCAGAGAAGTGTTCTACTGGCCGCGCTTGAATGCCGAGTTAAAAGATTTCATTCTCAAGTGTGATATCTGCAACTTGTACAAGCCAGCACAGCCTCGAGAACCACTAATGCCACATGAAATTCCATCAAGGCCTTGGCAAAAGGTTGGCACAGATCTGTTCTTGTTTGATTAGCGGCAGTACCTGATTACTGTTGATTATTATTCTTCTTTCTTCGAGGTGGATAAGCTTAACGTGACAGATTCCAGAACTGTTATTGAGAAGTTGAAAATGCAGTTTAGCCGGCATGGAATTCCGGAAATCGTCATTTCTGACAATGGACCACAATATGCTTCTGCAGAGTTTGCAAACTTTGCAAGTGACTGGCACTTTCAACACATCACTTCCTCTCCACGGAACCCCCAAAGTAACGGAAAGGTTGAAAGTGCGGTAAAAATCTGTGAAAACATCATGAGGAAGGCCGTGCATGGAAAGTTTGACCCTTATCTTGCCCTCCTAGACTATCGTAACACGCCTACGGAAATTGGTTCATCCCCAGCACAAAGGTTGTTCAGCAGGAGAACACGCAATTTGTTACCGCTGTCAAGTAAACAACTAGAGCCTAAGTCAGTTCCCCCACAGGTTGTGCAAGATAAACTGATTAACTCTAAGCAAAAGCAGGCTTTCTACTACAACCTGAAAGGTACAGCATTACCTGAGTTGCAACCTGGACAGACTGTCAGGATGAAGAGGCCAAAAGAATCTACCTGGTCAGAAGCTGTTTGCAAGAAAATGATTGGCCCCCGTTCATATGTGGTTGTATCGGGTGGTCGAACCTACCGTCGAAATCGCCGACAGCTGCGATCAGTGCCGCAGTCAGATTTCCACCCTGTTGCCAAACCAGTAGCTGAGCCTCTACAATCAGTACTACAAACAGACCCCCCACCTGTTGTGAAACCTGCTGCTGAACATGTGGAAGCTGCATCCCCTCCAACTGTTACAAGGAGTGGTCGTACTGTCAAACCACCAGCCCGTTTTCAGGACTTTGCAACCTAAACTGTACACTTTGTTAGAAACTTTATTTTGAACATTGTTGTTTATTTTGCTAAGAAACTCAGTCGCAATTTACAAGGCTCAGTAAGACGACAGAAATTGAAGGCATTCTTGATGAGCACAAAAACAGCTCTGTTGGAGAATTTGTACCTGTAAAATCAGTTCCAACAAAGAGGCAGAAAAAAGAAGACCCACTTGTTGAAGCCATTCACCTCATGAGAACAGCAATAGAGAATGACCCTACAAAAAACAGCTCATTAAATTCTTAAAATCAGATATAAAGAAATCCAGAGAGCATGAGCTCAAACTTTACCAAATGCTTCTCACACATTCTAACCCTTCCCCACAACCACAATATGCAAACTATCATGGGAATTATATTGCTCCAAGCGTTGTAAACCAAGGTTCTTCTATTTCCCCACATCAGTTTGCTTCTCAACGTGATCATGCCCCATGGAATGGAAACCACAATTCATTTCAACCAATACCCGCTGTGGTACCTTCCCCTTCGTTTTCTTCAAATTCAAGTCACACAAGAAGCTCTCGATCTCCACATAGTTTGAGAGAAGGGAGTGAGAGCCCTTTTTGTCATTCTCTGTGAAATCATTTCAGTAAAGGTACCTTTAAACATTGCATTGATGATGCTTGTAAAACAACAAAAGCAAGTAATGTTGTCTTGTTCAAATTACTGTAAAATCATTGTTAATACCACA
>NW_028145963.1:55000-100972 GCF_977016875.1 Pavona decussata
GCGGTCCGCATCTTGAATGATGGTGATCGATAAAAAGACAAAATTACCTCTATATCTGCAGGATGAAGACTAAGCTCCATAATGTCATCTGCAACGCTATTTAGTGTTGCATTGTTGGCAGGGTTGGGAGGAATGTCGAGAGCTCTTCTAATATTTTTACCAGAAGATCCGAGCACAACACTTGTTACAGAACTTGACGGACCGTGCGACTTTTTCACGCCAAAACCAGGCGACCTTGAGCAACGCTTGGATCTAGGCTCCTCTCCTTCCTCCTTCCACAGTAACAAATTTTCAATATATCGAGACTTGAAGGACGACAACTCTTTCAGCGTAACCTCAAAGCGTTCAATGCGTCGAAAGCACTTCTTGCAAAGAACACGCGGCCCAGCAGGCAGGTTTTCTTCAACACCGAATAACGAAAAAATTCTCGAACAAATACTTAACTTTTCGGCAGTATCCGATGTCAGGCTGTAATAACCACCATTAGCAACACTTGCCCCACAAAGGCGACAAGAGAGGGCAGATTTTGGATTCAAAACTTTCTTTACAGGAGTTGTATTGCCGAACGCCATAGCGAATTGACACCTCTTGAGCTTCTGTAATTGGAAACCCATTTCTGACATTTCTTCACGTGCAGATCCACATGATCACAGTTGGAGACGTCCAATCTGATTGGCGTAAATGTAATGCGATAAAAAAGCTCAAAGGTCAACGGGGACGGTAAAAAGCATCGCTCCGTGCCAGAGGTTTAATCCTTCCTCGTGGTAAATATGAATTCGGGAAGCGCGCTAAAAGTGATTCATTCTTCGTGGCTCTCGTGGATCGTACCGTCGATCTCACCCTCTGTTCGAAGGATGATTCATCGAATTTTCTCGCCCTCCTTGGATCCGCAGAGAATATGGTTCGCCTTAAACGACGAGTTTTGCGTGGCTCCTCCGAGAAAATTCTGCATTAATTTTATATTTGACATGTTTCCCGAGGAAGTTTGCCGCGTAAACATTGTTGACCTTCAAGACGAAAATGGCGAGCCTGTACCTTTGTCGTGGTTTAACAAGGGAGCCAAAGCTGCTGAAACCCTGTATGCTGGTACTACTTTCGCTGTACTCGTTGGAAATCTACGCCGGAAAAACCCTGCCAAAGGAGAATTTTTTAATTCTGAGTTCGTCCAACATTTGAGAAGAGCACTAAACAGAGCAGACTTGTTGTCTCGAGCCTACGATCGCGAATTTCAGAGTTCTATTCTTGACTCTACTCTGAGAAGTAACGAAAGATGCATCAATGCTATGGATGATCTGGCCCCATTTGATTTCAAGCCTGAATCTTCCTCTTTAGAACTCTCGAGTTGCTCTCTGGAAAGCCCGCCAAAAGCCGATGAAAGCCCACCAAAATGCTCTACTCCTTGCATCTCTAGTAATTCTTCAACTTTGAGTTCACCTGTGTCATCTTCATGAATAGAACCAAACTTGGGAAAAGTGGGGTAAGTCGCTTATCCTTTAATTTTTTAAAACTTTTTTTTTTCTTATTCAATTTGTATTGGTTTATCAGGTTAATTAATTTATCAGTCATTGTAAACAACAACAACAAAAGTTTATTTCCTTTTCCAAAGCTATTCTGTAACTTATTTGGATTTTGCTTGAGTGGAGGAAATAATCTATAGTACAATTAATTTTTATTTTATCACGGTCGACAATGGGCGACCACAATTCTAGCTTTGTGTTTACATTTGGCTGCCTGTGCAAATGCATGCGGAACAAAGACAGCCATTTTGTTTCTCTTTCACACAAATTTACCTCCTTTGATGCAAGAATCTGGCCTCATTTTCAGGTGAGACATATGGTCTATCAAATTGGCATGTCAACGACACTTTTTAATCTGTTATTACTATTACTAGTACAGTTGAACCTCCCGTAAGCGACCACCCATAATGTCAAGGATATGTGGTCGCTTACCAGAGGTCAGACCACAGGGGGGGGGGGGGGGGGGGGGTCTAAATTTCCGGTAATTTACAAAAAGGTAATTGCGGACACCTAACCCTTTTTCCAGTGCTTATCGAAACCAAAAGTAAAAATTTTATTTAGACTGCCTGATTTAGGAGCAAACAGTAAACGGCATGTTTGCAATGTTACATTTCAAGCGTAACACATCAACAACTTTAGCGTTTGTTTGTTACATAATCCATTTGACGTTCTTTATCGCCACAATTTTTCTGTTGGATAATACAAGGTTGAGAGAGTCATCACCGGTCGTGCATGTACATGCATGCTATTTACAAGATAAGAGAGTTTCTTTCCTATAAGGGATTCAACCTGATTAAAGTTTATTTCAGTGTACACTATAGTGCACGTATATGTTATCATTTGTTTCAATGTCGGGAGACTAGCTCCGGCTGTGAGATTTTAATACGGCATGATTATCCGCTGTAATGATGTGGGCCAATATGTTATAGTCAATTTCCGCCTGTGAGAGAAACAGCAGATTGTGTGTCAAGTGGTCGCCTATGGGAGGTTAAAAACAATTGAAAATTTTAAACAATCATCTCTAAAAGTGGTCGCTTAAAGTGCCCCTAACCCTTCAATTTGTTTTCTTTTGGTAGATATCCATATCTTTCAAGAACTCATTTTCGAAAAAAATTTTGAGAAATATTGAATCCTTTTTTTTTTTTGGAGCGCTAGAAGTGAAGGCAGTCTCGTCGATATTTTCACCTATCTTTCGCATTAGTCCCCCACTCGGCCAAATGTGGAGCGTGACGTAAGAAAAGGACATCGTGCAAAAATATCCGAAGATTCGCGGTAATGCTTCAATTGTAAACAGAGAAAATGGTTGGAAAATGTGTGGTTTTTGGATGCAGCAACTCTCGAAATGTAGAGAAAGGAATCAACATGCATAAGATTCCTTCTGAATCCTTCTGGTGTCCTTTTCTTACGTCACAGCTAAGAAAGTGTCAAATATCGGACGCTTCTCATTGGCTCGTTCCTAATGAGCCTACGAGAGAGCAATTTGTCCAGCGGGGCTTAAAGGGCGCAAAAATTTAAAAATTTCAGTAACTTTTAGCGCTCGTAAAATAAAAAGGATTCAATATTTCTCAAAAATTTTTTCGAAAATGAGTTCTTGAAAGATATGGAAATCTACCACGAGAAAACAAATTGAAGGGTTAGGGGCACTTTAAGGGAGGTGGCCGCTTACAAGAGGTGGTCGCCTACGAGAGGTTCCATCTATAGTGATTTGACTCGAAAACTTTTGGTATTTTGAAAAAGTGGTCGCTAATGAGAGGTGGTCGCTTACGAGAGATGGTCGCAAAGGGAGGTTCGACTGTATATATAATACTGCTATAAATGCATGCTAGCTAGTTCTTGTTTTCTAAGTGGAAACATGTAATTGACAAATTCCCAAAGCAGCAAGGAAGCAATTAGTCTGTGTCAAGATATTCCTGGCTTGTTACTCTTGATGAGAATGCAGCCCCAATCAGCTAACATGCATAAAAATAAGAGCAAATAATCTTATTGTTTTAGTATAAATCTACTAGTTGTTCAAAACTAAACAAGTAAATTAATTATATCCTCGTCACAGACACTTCGAAAACGCGACAAAGAGGCCGACATTTTGTTGAAAACCACTACTCACTATCTATAACAGAATAGATAGCAAGTAGCGTAGCCAATCAGAAAATGGCATTCGTGACCAGTGCTGTTAATAAGGGCCGGTACCCGGCCAAAACAGCCGGCTACTGGCCAATCTTCGGCCGGCTACTTTCATCTCACTTTATTGTTAATTTTGGTAAGAAACTTAAAATAAGGAAAAGATCCAACAAAAATAATTGTGGGACATCGGCCTCAAACGTCTGAGTCGAAATAAAGGCGAATTTCAGGAGTTTTTAACGTGTTTCACTTTGTCACGCGCGATGGAAATTGATCGAAGGGGTCGTGGAACGCCTGCGACATTTTCAGAGAACAGGATCCAGCAAGAAACCGGCTTAACATAATGAAAAGATTCCGCAAAAATAATTGTAAAACCTCCGGTTCAAACGTCTGGGTCTAGGTAAAGGCACATTTCAGGAGTTTTAAACGTGTTAACCTTTCGCCCGCTTTCGGTGGAAGTATAAAAAGTCTAAAAAGTCGACGCAGATCGAGGTGATCGAAGGGTCGTGGAACGCCTGGGACATTTTCACAGGACTAGGTCCCAGGCTTTCGCATGTCAGAAGAAAGTGCATAATTTATATGAATCTGATATGGCAACTTACTTTTACTACAGTATTGTTACCAATTAGTGTACACCAGGTCGCCAAAGGGCAAAGTCAAAGGGACAACATGAACTTAAAACATTGAATGTATTTTTTTGAATAAGCAGTTGAAAATTTATCATTTCACTCTTTTCTAAAACCAAGTGATTGAGATTTTGATGAAAAGAACGTTTGTAACAAACATAGAATATAGTTAATATAGTCTTAATTTTGATTGTTCTTAAGGCCCAAATACAGTCTGGAAAGCGTTGAAAATAGCATTTCCAAGCATCTAAATTTCAAAATTTTCTGGGGGTGCATGCCCCCAGACCCCCCTAGGAAGCTCGCGCCTTTGGCACTCGAAAAGTAGCCTGCCGCCTACTTTCCCAGTCGGGACGTCTACTTCAAAACTTATTGACAGCACTGCGTGACAGAACACTAGTAGATTATTTTATACTTACCACTAAATAAATAGACCATGATTTATGCACATTGTTGTCAACAGGAAAAAAGTCTCTATAAGCTGAAACTACTTCACCACCATTTTCTGTGTGGCTGTCAACTTGACTACGCCCACAGGTGACCAAAGGGTGCTACTGAGTCAAAGCTCTCCTTATAACCTCTCCTGACTAGTACAGTCTCCATGCACTATTATCTATCATGTAGTCTCCTTGTGGTGACCAGTGTGCACCACCTTGTTGACCATTTCCTTGAAAAAGACTCAGGGTAGTATAATAAATCTAAGTGTTAAGTTACACTGTAATATCTTATTATCACAATTAAATGCTAAACATTACTAAGAAACTCACAAAATCCATGATTGTAGCTGACATTACTGTAGCCACTGTCCTTAGAAGTCCTCCCAAGGACACTTAAGACTTTAATATTTTATAATATAATGAAGGTCTGTGGGCAAGCTTTCCTAATATGAACAAAATGTATTTCTGTCTTAAGGGAAAGCTTGAAAAAGCTTATTACTAATGTGAACAGGCAAAAGGACACACTAATAAAAAGTGGAATTATTGTGGATGGACAAACCTACACTGTGACTTTTAAAGGTAGGAGATTGAAATTAGTCAAAAATTGTTGTTGTTATTTTTTTCTTAACTGTATCTGCATGCTTATGTGTCTGGTTATAATTTAAATTGGGAGACACTGTGGTCGGATACTTAGCTGGACTGCTATATCAAACTTTATGGGTTTGAGCTCTAGCTCTGGTATTGGCAATTTTTATCCTGGGGGAACCCTGCAAAGGAATAGAACCTCATAGAGGGGGGTAGGGGAATAGTAGAATTACCCCTTGCGGTTTCATGGTACAGAAATCCAGATCAGCTTGGTGTTTACCACTTCACCACTTCGCCTGATAGAGACTTTAACTTTTTTACTGCTGATTATTATTAACAGTCTACAATGTTTGATGAGTGAAACTAAATAAAGAACAGCAATAATTCATTAATAACAATTGACTTAAGATTGCTATATTAATAATTGTTTTTTGCAGTTATACTGGACTTAAAGGCATTCTATCTGCTGCTTGTGAAAAACGATGATGACAATTTTAAACTTGGCAAGCAAGGCATTGATGTTGAGTTCTGCTTTATATGCAATACCATAAGGGTATGTAGATTATTTAACTTAGAAGGTATGTGTTTTAACATTGTTTGCATTATGGTAGTTGTTAGTTGCAAAGTAATGAAAATGTTGCATCAGGAAGGCCATGTACTTTTAAAGTGTTGGATTTGAAATCTGGAATTTCATATATTCCACCCCACCACTAGCTGGATTTGTTTCAAGTTCTACTCCTTGACTGTGTTATGTAAATGGGCAACTGGCCAGCTTTCTACCTTTTGAAATTTTGAGTAGTTTTTGTTTAATTTGCAGTATTTGTTTTTATCATTTATACTGTCTCCAAAAAGCCCATCGGAGCGTTAAATCAAAAGGATAGATTTACGTTTGTTCAGTAGCGCCTAAAACCATATGCACATTGGTTTCAATGCATTTCTATAAAATGTACATAAACCTAGGCCAATTTGTCAGGCTATCGTCTCCTTCAGGGTTTACAGGCGGCGCGCCCAAACCCTGAGGTGACCATAGCCTTTTTGTTTTTTGTTGTTTAGTCATAATCCAAATTAGTATTTTTCAGTCGACTTTTGTTTTTATAAAATGTAGCATAAACCTAGGCCAATTTGTCAGACTATCCTCTCCTTCAGGGTTTACAGGCGGCGCGCCCAAACCCTGAGGTGATGAGAGTCTTTTTGTTATTTTGTTGTTTAACAATATCCAAAATTAGTATTTTCCAGGTGACTTGTATTTTCATACAATGAAGCATTAATCCTAGGTCAATTTGTCAGGCTATCCTCTCCTTCAGGGTTTACAGGCGGCGCGCCCAAACCCTGAGGTGACGAGAGTCTTTTTGTTTTTTGTTGTTTAGCCATTATCCAAATTAGTATTTTTCAGTCGACTTTTGTTTTTATAAAATGTAGCATAAACCTAGGCCAATTTGTCAGACTATCCTCTCCTTTAGGGTTTACAGGCGGCGCGCCCAAACCCTGAGGTGATGAGAGTCTTTTTGTTATTTTGTTGTTTAACAATATCCAAAATTAGTATTTTCCAGGTGACTTGTATTTTCATACAATGAAGCATTAATCCTAGGTCAATTTGTCAGGCTATCCTCTCCTTCAGGGTTTACAGGCGGCGCGCCCAAACCCTGAGGTGACGAGAGTCTTTTTGTTTTTTGTTGTTCCGTCAATATCCAAAATTAGTATTTTCCAGGTGACTTGTATTTTCATACAATGAAGCATTAATCCTAGGCCAATTTGTCAGGCTATCCTCTCCTTCAGGGTTTACAGGCGGCGCGCCCAAACCCTGAGGTGACGATAGCCTTTTTGTTTTTTGTTGTTTAGTCATTATCCAAATTAGTCTTTTTCAGTTGACTTTTGTTTTTATAAAATGTAGCATAAACCTAGGCCAATTTGTCAGGCTATCCTCTCCTTCAGGGTTTACAGGCGGCGCGCCCAAACCCTGAGGTGACGAGAGTCTTTTTGTTTTTTGTTGTTTAGTCAATATCCAAAATTAGTATTTTCCAGGTGACTTGTATTTTCATACAATGAAGCATTAATCCTAGGCCAATTTGTCAGGCTATCCTCTCCTTCAGGGTTTACAGGCGGCGCGCCCAAACCCTGAGGTGACGATAGCCTTTTTGTTTTTTGTTGTTTAGTCATTATCCAAATTAGTCTTTTTCAGTTGACTTTTGTTTTTATAAAATGTAGCATAAACCTAGGCCAATTTGTCAGGCTATCCTCTCCTTCAGGGTTTACAGGCGGCGAGCCCAAACCCTGAGGTGACGATAGCCTTTTTGTTTTTTGTTGTTTAGTCATTATCCAAATTAGTCTTTTTCAGTTGACTTTTGTTTTTATAAAATGTAGCATAAACCTAGGCCAATTTGTCAGGCTATCCTCTCCTTCAGGGTTTACAGGCGGCGCGCCCAAACCCTGAGGTGACGATAGCCTTTTTGTTTTATTTATTTATTTTTTTTTTCACGTAGGGCTGTCACCTTGACGTGGTGGTGAAGCTTGAGTGTCTCAACTGCCCCAAGAACATGTCCCCTGGGGCTTTGGTCCCTAGTGAAGGTATTTCCTTTGGTTTTTTCAACGGAAAGAGACCAGACTAAGTACAGCCTTAATCTAACAGGGAGTTCTGTGTTACCCAACCTTACAAACATGTACAATATTTGCACCAGGCTTACCTTATCCATTCTTTATATAGGCGGTTGAGGGCAGCAGTGTTACCCTCTCGAAGGCTACAGCAACAGGCGTTATTGCGGATGTTAGCGAGTGCACAGAAATTCTAAGGCAGATTTGTGTAGTGTTGTTGTTTATGCACAAGAGAGGATACCTGCACAACGACCTAAAAGGGAACAATGTCGTTTTGGACGGTGCCAGCCATAAAGCCTTCGTTATTGACTTTGGCAAAAGCAGATAAATTGCCAAGGCGAAGCTGATGAAGCCCAAAGTCAGCATAAAGGATGCAGCGACTGAAGTATACACACGCAGCGCCTGAAATTCACCGAGGAGACAGGCAGTCGACTGCTAGCGACGTCTATTCTTTTGGAGTGCTAGCCGTGAAAGTTTTACAAGATGGGGAGTTTGACAACCCTGCCTTGAAGACGGGCACCCAACGGCAGTTTTCTCTCAGATCCTTTGAAACGCAATTTTTGACTATCTGGAGTGCCTTTAAAGCTCTGTAGGTTCATTTCAGGCCGCCCTATAATATTTTTATCTCTTCGGTCATTCTAGGGGAACTTGAGTCTTTTCGAAATTCCTAGCGCATTTTTGTCTATTTCCCGAAAACCTTAGGTCTTATTTCCTTCGCGAAAATCTTAGCTGACTTTTTTTCGGTATCCGAAACGACATTTTTATCTATCCGAAAACACTATGACTTAAATTTCCCGTATCACGAACGTTCGAGGTGAAAATTCCCTTAAGAAAATTTTAGGGGATTAAGGACCTTCTGAACAGATAATTTACCAAAACGATCCGTTGGGTGCCCCTGTGAAGAGTACCGCCAAAAGGTGTCTCTCATCTAATCCGGGAAAACGCCCGAAACTCGGAGAAATTTTGGAACATATCACAATTTAACACTCTCTTTGAACGGTGTCGGGTCGTTTCGCTACACCGTTAAGTATGAAATGTGATTATTTCTCGTTCTTAAAGTGAGTTCGGGTGAAAAATATCTTTGCTGTTTATTCGTTTCACAGTGTTTGCATAAGGAGTAAATTGAATTCAAATATTATAGAATATGTCAATTTTAAAACGTAGCGAATCGACTTAACTGCAGTGTAGCGAAATGACCGGTCAAGGAAAATTAATGTGCACTCACGGAAATTTAGACTAGTTTAGATTTAGCATTTCTACACTTGAATCGTTTTCACAAGGACCACTTAAAAACTTCATTGAGATTAATAGAAGTTGAATTTGTCAGTGTAAACAATTTGTAAAGAATTTTGACCAATAATTGCGAATTTCGCGCTGTAAAAAACGATTGCATAAACAGCGCCGAAATTGAATAACAATACGTTACAAAAACCTTAGCCGCCTTCTTTTGTTTGATTTCTCTCATTAATGCGAAACTGCGGTTTTCTGACGTATGGTTATTCAAATGCGGCATAATTTAATAGTCCGGATTCCTTCGCTTGTTGTAGTAAAATAAAATAGAGTTTTAGGGTGCGTTCGATTGACCCTATTCCGGAATAGGAATACATACAACGATGACAAGAAATCCCAAAAAAGAGGTTTTAGGAGTTACTGGAGTACAAGACCGCTCTTAAATTCTCATGTGTGAGCGATAGTTTGCAGAATTGGCCTCCCAAATTTCTTAAAAAGAGAATTTAACAGCTCTTCCGCTTATTATTCATCCGGAATAAGGTCAATCGAACGCATTCTTAGCCGCCTTATAATGAAGAGAAAACTAAGAGGCTTTTTCCCAGTTAGCCGATAGTTTCGGCTGTGTCACGTAAATATATGTGTCCGCATTTGTTCGAATTATAGGACGAGTTACCTAAGCCAACGTTTAGAATTGAATACGCAAAACCAATAAAGTGAGGACTTGGAAACTCATTCAGGCAAACTGATATTTGTACGGTTGTTGTACAAGGATTTCAATTTAGCCTGGTTCGGGTTTTGTCATACGATGACAGAATTTAATTAAAAATCACAATGTTGACAGCTACAACACACGTATCATAGTCTTCAGGCGAGAATATCCTTCGGAGGTCGAAACAAAAGACTCGCACCTAAAGGCGATCTTAATCCGCCACAAACATCCGAAGAACGCGTCTTTCAAAGGCGTCGAGGTCCTAAAATCTGGCATCGGCGGTGAGAAGTGATGTAATAATGTAAACGTACAGACACATTGTAAAACTTTGCTATCATAGTATGCTTTTCGCCAGTTGTTGACGACAATTTTATAACCAACAGTGCGTTATGAATGCTCGTTTTTCGAACAGATTTGAAATGGCTGAAAAAATATATTACAAAGTTTCATTAGCATATTTCCCATGTTAGTTTCCTTTTACTAATTACCGATTCAAAAGCTTGAAAAAGCTATGGACACCCCACTGATAAATTCCCTGTTTAAATTCCGGTCAAACCATCTAAGGAGTTACGTTGAACATTAAACCATTGTCAATTTTTTTAACGCAGTTGTGGACGAAACCATATACAGCTGCCCATATCATGATAAAGAGAAAAGCCAAATGTCAAATTCCAATATGTCAAACATGTTCAAACTTTAGGCTCTATTCAGGTTTGCATATGCATGTTCTTCATGTTGATTTCAATTTGATAACAACCGCTCCATCAGGTTGCTCAGAATGGCGTGGATCACCTAAACGAAATTCAGAAGAAACGTATTTAAGTCCGTGACTGACACAAAATTAATACTCACTAAAAGCAAAAACGGAACAAATGGTAGCTTTGCTGCACACCTCCCCACGCTTCGCCGGCCTCGCTCAGCCGCTCCCCACTTCCATTTTCCTTTCCAACAAAGAAGAAATAAGTAAAAATGGAAGGGCAAACGAGGACATCAAATTGAGGTCCAACCTTATTAAAAGAGTGTATACCCCACCTATTACCCAAGAAAATGTAACAGCTAGCGTTAACGGAGGCTTTGCTGTTCTATCATCATACCGAAAATGATATTTAAGCACAATGAAACGAGCAACACTTATTAACACTAAAGAAAGAGAGAAACAAAGACTGAAAAATGTTAACGGCGTACTGTTTCAACCACGAGAAAATAAAATTCATTTCTTCAAGCCACCATGTAATTTTTTTTTTTATTTTATTATGTAGAAAAAAAACATTTCACTGACTGTTTGCACGAATAACAATAGAGCGTTTTCATTCACGTGACTACTGACCATATTGGTTTACTGAAACAGAAGAAAGTATTTGCATAAAAATAGAGTTCAATTCCCAGAGGTTTAGTTTTGGACACCAACATGGCCGCCATTTATTTGTTTTGGGACACCAACATGGCCGCCGTGACGTCATGTGAAAACATTCTATAGTGAGGATATGGAAAATACGCCACTCGGGTCCCGGATGTAGTTTAGCATGAATGATTCGAGAGGTGTATTTTCTAGTGAAACACTCCATCGCCAACCATTCTATTGTCTTTCGCGACATTTACCTCCTTTGTTTATATAATTAAAATGTTTCTTTTCATCTTGCATGATATGATTAGACAGAACCACCGGGAATGGCGAAGATCTCTCCTGTAATGAGAGTGACTTGTAGTCTTTAAGTTATAAACTAAATATATGTTATAATTCTTAACTAAAATAATTATTATGATTTCTATTTTTTTTTCGCACATACTATTATCATCAATTCCCTTTTTCTTCAGCTAACTCTTCCAACCTGCCCTAGTTTCCCCTTTGTCAGCCTATTTTAGTGTGAACCTTTGCTAGTTCGCGTGTTTTGTTCGCTCTCTCGACTTTCAATAAAAGGGCCGTTACCATTTCGGCTGCGAATTGCTGGTAAGAAATAAACTACATGTAGTTTACGTTATCGAATCCTTTTTTCTCAAAATGAGAATTATAACATAGTGCGCGTGCTTCCCTATCTATTTCCCATTGGCGTCACCATGGTACATTTCTCAACGTACGCACGACCGTGCGTCCATGAAATGACGTGTGCAACTTGGAGACAAACTCGGGTTTCCGTCGCTTAGTTTTAGTTTGTACAAACTAATTCAAAGAAGCAAATTTTCGTTGACAATTTCAGATGAAACGTTCTCGTACAGACCATACCATTGTGGCGTGTTTGTAAACAGCTGATAAGAACCTTTATTTTTCGGTGCAGCGCATTGAGAGAACTTTGTAATCTATCACAAATAAAACCTGTTTTCCGCGTACTACTTTTCGATACTTTGTTGTCACTACAGTCGAACCTCCCGTAAGCGACCACCCATAATGTCAAGGATATGTGGTCGCTTACGGGAGGTGGTCGCATACCAAAGGTAAGACCACAGGGGGGGAGGGGGGGGGGTCTAAATTTCGGATAATTTACATATGGTAATTGCGGACACCTAACCCTTTTGCCAGTGCTTATCTAAACCCAAAGTAAAAACTTTTCTTTAGACTGCCTGATTTAGGAGCAAACAGTAAACGGCATGTTTGCAATGTTACATTTCAAGCGTAACACATCAACAACTTTGGTGTTTGTTTGTTTGTTTGTTTGTTACATAATTCATTTGACGTTCTTTATCGCCACAATTTTTCTGTTGGATAATACAAGGTTGAGAGAGTCATCACCGGTCGTACATGTACATGTATGCTATTTGCAAGATAAGAGAGTTTCTTTACTGATTAAAGTTTATTTCAGTGCATGTATATGTTATCATTTGTTTCAATGTCGGGAGACACTTCCGGTAGCTCCGGATGTGAATACGGCATCCGCTGTAATGATGTGGGCAGATATGTTACAGTCAATTTCCGCCCGTGAGAGAAACAGCAGATTGTGTGTCAAGTGGTCGCCTACGGGAGGTTAAAAACAATTGAAAATTTTAAACAATCATCTCTAAAAGGTGTCGCTTAGGCCCGGTTCATACGTCGAACTTTACATGAGCCGAACCTAATACCTATTAAGATCGACCCAAATATTTAAGTTCGGCAGTTGATTCAGACGTCGAATCTAACTGAAGTCGAACTTAATTAAAGCTAAAGTGAGAAAGTAGATTTTCGTGGTCAGCGGCTGTTGTTTTTACTCAACAAGATTCAAAATGGCGGGAAAGATGAATTCTGACATGGAAAGGCTTGTTTGGTAAAATAATGAAGACAGGCCAAACACGGTTCCTATTGGTCGAGATAGGAAGAATATGACCTTCAAAGCTAATTTGCTCTTACAAGTACGTCTTTCAAAGATCTCCCTTTTCTGTACGAAAGAAGGGAAGGGTCTTTGTAGATCTCTCTTAGCAGAGACTGATTTTCTATCAAGTGCCATTTACTCATCTGAATTGTTTTAGGTTAGGCACTGAAGGGCGATATTCCGTCACAAACGGCAAAATGTTTTTGCGCGTTTTTTGTTTCTTTTGTAGTGCCGGCATTCTTTCGCGGAAATTGACTTCTGAAAGAGTTTTATCTATAAGGTTATCGAGGTAACCTCTGTAGCGTAATCTCTGTTTGAATAGAGTAATGTTTTCTTCAAATGTTGTTTTTGAAGATTTTGTTCTGAGAAGTCTTGAGGCTTCGCCTTTGATATAGCCTGTATTGGAAAGTTTCTGTCAGTTTTGAAGTGCGTGTGCACATCAAGAATAGATTTTTTTTTTTTTGTAATCTTTCGCATCTCAGACAAGTATATTTGGTTGTTTCGAAACAAGAAGAACAAGCACATTCCTCTTTTTCCGCCATCTTGTTCAGAATGAAGTCCTTTGCGCATGCCAAGTCGATGGAACGCGCAGACCTCTGGGATAGATATAATTTATATAATTTATACGTAACGTATGCATTTGGTTCGGCACATGTAAGAGTTCGACGTCTGAATCGAAGTCCAACTTTTGCCGCTCTATTCGACTGCACCAGTCGAATAGAACGGTGGGTCGACCCAAATACAAATCTGTCGATCCTAACTGATTAATACGTCGATCTTCACATGCGCCGAACCAAATGATTAGGTTCGGCTCATGCAAAGTTCGACGTATGAACCGGGCCTTACGGGAGGTGGTCGCTTACGAGAGGTGGTCGCCTACGAGAGGTTCCATCTATAGTGATTTGACTTGAAAACTTTTGGTATTTTGGAAAAGTGGTCGCTAATGAGAGGTGGTCGCTTACGAGAGGTGGTCGCAAAGGGAGGTTCGACTGTATGTTATAAAACAATTGGTTCATGATTTTCCCTTTGCGTTTATCGAGTTATGGATGCACTTGGAAAGTTTGGAGAGCACTCAAGAAGCTAGAGTTCCCGCGTGCATCCATTACTCGATATACGCGCGCTAAGTATGAATCAATTTTTAATACTAAGAAAACAATGGATAATTAAGTAAAGGGAAGCAAATAGACATTGTAGTAGTTCAATGGGTTGTTTTCTTCAAAGCTTTGAATTTTTAAAATCATTTTATTAGCTTTTATTCATATGCTTTAGAATGTACTAAAATTTTAACCCACGTGCAGATCCATTGTTTTGCTCATTAAACCTTTTATTTTCTGACGTTCTCGTTGGCCGGATGGCAAGCATAAGTTGAATGTTTCCATTTTGACGCTTTCAAACGCCATCGCAACTGTAATGAATGACAAGCCAACGGACACGAACAGAATTGACTTTCAGTCCCTGGCGACAAACAAAGCAAGCCCTTTCGGCTTCCGGTTACCGGCTGTGGCTTACGAACTTCCATGCTTATGTTGTCCTCTTTCCTGTCGTCATCATCGTACGTTATAAAGTCTTTTACTTCCTGGGGAAGGTTACAATTAGGTTTGAGAAACTCACTCGACTTGAAATTAGTTCACCCAGTTCAGTTCCCAGATTTAAACCAGACATGTCGGCCCCCATTACTTCCCAAAAATGAAAACTATGACAACGAGATTTAGCTAGATAGTACGTGCAATCATGTTTCCTTTCAGGTCCGCAGCGGAAAGTTTTTAAAGTTTTTAAAATACGATGCAAAACGCATTTGAACAAACCTGCTACAAAAGTACTTAACACCAATTTTTTTCTTTAAGAAAGCTTATACAAAAGCATGTTTTTTATATAAACAGTACTTTTTTTTCTTTTAGAAAGCTTCTACAGAGGCATGTTTTTTTAGATTAACAGTACTATATTCTACATTCTGTTACCAATGTAACTTAAGGCTCAAAAAAGTACTACTTTTTATTAATCTGCAAAGGTTTCAACTAGAAAAGATTTAGTTTTGATTCTGTCTTATAATCAGAGCAATCATTTCCACAGACATGCATCACGGTGATTAGACTGCCTTACCTTTACTGCAGTTAGGCAATTGTTTTGTTGCATTTACTTTAACAAGCAGCATTTTGTTTAAGTGTTGTTTAAAACTAAAAAGCGCTACGGTTCACGAGCATCATCCATGCTGAACTGATATCTGTCACTATCTTGTCTGCTTCATCTTGAAGTCACAGGTCGCTCCTTTCATAGATCGTAATCATGCTACAAAGCAAGAAACAGAGAAATACCGTAAACTAACATGTGAGGTAGCTTTTAGCTTTCTCTAGTGTAGGGAATAGTTACCAATGTTAGACATACTTTTCCGGACAATAAATGACAGTATAAAAGATATAAAATAGTTTGAAATTTAATCGAGTTTCTTTCTCTTCTTTTCCTTTTATGGAATTATCTGCAAGTTGAGAGTTGAGTTGCGAACAGCGGTCACTCGAGCGCTGGGGATTTGCTAGGAGCGCATTTTGTTGGGACAACTGAACAGGAGCTTCAGAAAAAAAATACGTAGTCATTTGTAATGGAACTGTTTGATGTCCAAATTTTCTTATTTGAAGTTGATATAAACTTGAATATGCAGCCTTTGCAGAACTTTTGCAAGGAAGCTAAAGGAATTTCAATTCAAGCTTTTTCACTGAATTATAGGCCACTTTGAGGTTGAGCAGGGGACTGGGTCGAGTTGCAAATTTTATCCAACTTATAAATTGACACAACCATATCAAAGATCACATTAAGGTTTGTCATTTACCCAAGATTTGTGCTGTTTAGTTGGATAATAACCAAGTTATAGACATTCAAAACATGGTTCCAAATGCATACAAAAGTCCTACTAATTTTGAGACGGCGTTCCCCAAAACCATACAAATTCTTGAAAGGTGGCTCATTTTTGCTTCTCCTGTAAAATCCTGCCAGATAGCTACCATTTCAAACAAACTGAGTTGAAAATTACGATGATTATCAATTTTTAAGAATATCACTGACAGAAATTCGAACAATTTTGAGAGTTTATATAGTTTTGGGGGGAACCGTCCAAAAATTAGAGACGTTTTTATGAATTTGGAACCATGTTTCAAGGTCCAAAAATCTATATTTAACGTTGAGCTCAGAACGTAGTTATGCACATGACTATATATTAATTAACAATTAGCTAACAATATTTATTGAGCCTGAGACGAACAATTGTTTCAGTATAATTACCCAGGTGATTATCAGAGAAAAACAAGAACCGTCCGAGAAATGTCGATTTGTTTGTTTGTTAGTTTCAAATTGTCACGCGTCAATGAACAGAAACGCGCAGTCTGCCGCTCACATGCTCAATCGATAAACTGCCCATGCCTTAAGCAGACCGTCAATATTCTTTAACTAGTGCTTCATTGAGACGAAGCATTGACTTCTAAATGTTGAATGCTGAGTGTTGGGTTTCTCCAACACGTTTACCAAAACAGATGGAGATGAACCAGGCTGCTTGGTGTAAAACTCGACTATCACAAAGTGTAAGCGATAGCACTTTATCGCACATTTTCTTGTTGATGGCTTCGCCGGTTAACGTACTTTTATAAATTGCCCTCGGAGATAAGCTGCTTCAGGTAGGAATTTAAGTCCTGTATTGGCTTCAATATAAGGTACACGGTTGTCGCAGTTGAAATTTTATTTGTTGTGAGGCTGTGACTTTAGATGGTGACCGAGATCCGGTTGAACCGACAACAAACTACTGTAGTTTTCAGATTATAAAAACTGCCGTCTATTCTCCTCACTGAAACGTAAAACTTAGAGAGACATTTATTCATCTCGTTTATTTCCATGCTTTTAAATTCTGTCTTAAATTCGTTTTGTTGGTGAAAATCATTCTGTGAAATCTTGCGCGAATTTAACTTAATTTGTTGTTTTCATTTTTTTAAAGCCATCGACATCGACAACATTTCCACTGTAATTTTACACGTTTTTGTTTTTTATTACAATTACCAAAATTTTCAAAGCTTGCCTTGAAAAAGAGTCAACCCGGACTTAGCTGCATCTTTAGAGCCTTTCAGAATTGCAATTTCTTTCATCCTATTTACTTCTTCCTCAGAAACATCAACAAATCGCTAAGCGGCCATTTTGAAAATTAGTTCTCCCGCTATAATCACCTTGCGCGAGGTGATTATAGCAGGATATGACGCAATCCTCGACCAATCAGATCAACAGAATCTCTTTAATCACCCGAGGAATTATTCTGATTATACTAATAGTTAATATTTTTTCCCTTGTACAAACTGTATGCTTTGTTTAATATGGCATGTAATCATACAAGTTTTAGTCCGGTTTAGGACTAACATTGATAATACACACAAAATTATTTCGCAAAAGAATGCAATTCCACCCATTCCAATTAAGCCAAAAACCTTTCTAAAATTCCGCTCATTCTAAGTAAGCCATATTTCCTTCATGCTGCCATTGGCGGCAATAATAACCGATAACAATTTCCTGTCTATTCTAGAACAAAAATACCGTCTATTCCATGTGTTCCCATGCGAACATGCCCTTAGAGTGAGTTAAAAAAGTTAAAAGCAGTAATATTAAATTTCATTTAGCAAACAACCGAGACATGATTGTAGCCTACGTGCATGGATATTAAGACTTACCTGAGAACTAACATCGCAAACAGATAAGCTTTGTGTATTTGGCATGGCGGACTAAAATGAAAAGAAATAAAATGTTTGGTTGTGATCTCTGAAAAAGTCCTCTTAAGGTCACGGGTGATAAACGCAATCAATAAATTCACTAGGGAAAAGTTCGAAAAGGGTTTCTATCTTTTTTATCTTGGACGTTTGGGAGTCAACTCCAACAAAACGCAACAGAGACATTAGGAAATAGTGGAAAGGTACCAGGATTTTTTTATTGACTAATTTATTTACATTTACAGCTACCCATACTAGCTTAAGGCCTTGTCTCGTTAGCATGTCATGAAACTATAAAATGTACAATGGAATATATTATCAAATCTTTTTGTTCCAAACTAGACTAGTGCCATTTATTTGTATATTGTAGCCAAAGTCAGTCAAAAACCTCACAGCAGTAGCCAATTTTGTGATTTTGATTTAAGTTTCAGTGATAACGGTTAAAAATTATCTTGTCACAATTTGAAGCCGACGATCTTCTGTTAGAAACTGATCTTACCTCTGACCGTTGACCTGGAGCCTAAAGCGCTGGCACAGGTCTCCAGTGGGAAGGTCTGATGAGCAGTTGGTGGAAACGCAGCAGTAGTAAGCCCCATTATCACTGTACTGCAGATTAGATACCGTCAGCACATAAGGGTCATAAATTCCGCGGCGCTCAATGTGGTATTTTCCATCTGCTGCAGCTGTTAAATAAACAACCTTTAGCTTCATAGTTTGTGCATTTCTGCTACAATTCTCTTAACCATGTACTTCTGGGGCCCCACTGTATAAAACTTTAGTGATGTATTATTATTATTATTATTATTATTATTATTATTATTATTATTATTATTATTATTATTTATTATTATTATTATTTTTATTATTATTATTATTATTATTATTATTATTATTATTATTATTATTGTTATTATTATTATTATGAAGTTTTAAAATTTACATATTTGGCGAAAATAGTACATAAATTTGTTTGTTTATAATTAACTATTAAGGCCCGCATCAGACTCCTTACTTCCATTCAAGGTATCTAACTTAATTAAGTTCGACTTTAATACGGCATCTTGATTCCTACAACGACCTTATTTCGAACTAAGATCTTCAAGCCCTTGTAGTACGTGCGTGAGGTTCATAATATACTGACCAGGCCACCAGGGCCAAGCCAATCGCAAGCCTTGTTATAAAAGAAGTATTGTTTGGAAAGCAGCCGTACAAAGTAGTGTGGTCAAATCGTACCACACCTTACAAGGAGGACTGCATAAACATGCAGGCCTCTGTTACGGAACTCACAGTAGAATCGGTACAATCCCAGTAACTTAAAGAAGAACGTCGTTCCACCCTCTCTAGACCGAGGTGGGGGGAGGGGAAGGTTTCTGCCCGCGCCAACTTTGGCAACGTTTATAACTGTACGTTTCGATATTTGAGTAAACGTCATGAAACTTCGTGAATTTATCAGAAATTGCCCTGGAAACAAATTTATGTGGTAGATTATAATTCACCAAATTTCACATTACCATAGCAATCAAAGTTTGATTGGCAGGTTTCGCATAAAAAAAGAAAATATTCCTGTTTTTAATACAGAAAATTTACCTTTCTTTCAGTAACTTTTATGTTTTAGCTCAGTTTTTCAAGGTTGTTCCTCCATTACTTTTCAGTTAATGTTGGTTGAGGAAAATCCAGAAATCCAAAATGGCAAATCTAAGATGACCGCCATATGGCAATCATGACGCAATTACACGTGATATGAAGTCATCACTTTTCGATGCGGGACTCAAAGGAAACATCTTTGGACGTACTATTTTTCTTGTAAGTCTCATTTTCAAAGCCTTAATATTCTTAGAGTAACGGAGGGGAAAGGAATCTCCACTTTCCCTGCCACAGATAGTGAAAAAATGCCCGGCCTAAATATATGCTGCAAGTTTTGAGCATTATGTCCCAAAAAAGATCATCCAGCAAAGATATTCAGCCATACATGAAGAACATAGTCTATCTAAATGGTGCCGACGAAACGTTAATCGTAGTTTTTTTTCCTGTTCGACGTAACAAGATTCCAGCAAAAATGGTTGCATAACATTATTTCAAAATAAATTCACCGCCCTTACTTATGCAAGTGGCCGGGAACACCATGTCATCCTCAATCTTCTCCACTAGCCATTCAACCTCCAAAGGAAATCCTTGAGCCGCACATACAAATGAAACGCTGCCTCCTTTACGCTTCTTAAACTGAAGATCTTTTTGGGGTTTATCAAACCATGGAGCAACTAACGAAAGAATCAAATTAAAAAAAAAATCATTCGTCCATAACAAAAACAAACTATTTAAAAAAAATTTGTGCCAAACAAATATAAGATTTTTGTTGTTGTTGTTGTTGTTGTTGTTGTTGTTGTTTGTTGGTTGTTTGTTTTTTGGTGTTTTTTTTTTTTCAGGTATCGCGTGACGTCTAAACGGCATAATACGGATCGGCAGATAAACGGTCAATTTTAATTTACACAATCGAATATTGTTGTCTTCATCCATTTGTTTTCCTTTAGTTTGTTTGTTGTTCTTGTTTCTTTATATTTTTTGCATTGGCTTTTACACTCAGCCTTTTATTCAATCAATCAATAAACTTTATTTATCCACGGTAGATATTAAAGCTAGAAAGCTTATGGGGCCGGGCCACAAAGAAAAAGATAAAAATACAAACCTACCATCATTATCATCATAAAATCAGTAACTAATTTACATACTACAATACAAGTAATTGAAATAGCATCGGGATATTTACATCACAAGATTATAACAGCATTCGACCATTAGTGACGAACAAAGACAAACGAGTTTAAAAAAAAGCAACAATAACAACAACAACAATAGGATGTAGAGAGCGCTTGTTTTGTCACAGCGGGGTTGTAAGCTATATAGAAATGGATATGCCAACTTACTACTAATAACAGTGGTATCGGACACGTGGTATTTCTTTTTATTGCGCAGCAGCACTTCAAGAAGACAGCTGTAATTGCCTCCATCTCTGACACCAATGTTACTTAAAACCAGAGGTCCAACAAACCCATCAGGATCTCTTAGGTCAGGAAAAAGTACAGACTGTCTTTTTACGCCATCTTTGTACCATGAAGCCGTCTTTAGCAGCGTCGTAGATCCCACGCTCTCAGTGAACTTGCATGTTATTGTGATGTTATGGCCGTGATGAACAACACTGGGTCTAGGGTCGACAGAAACCGTAGGGATTTCTGACTCTGAAATATATTAAATGGACACTAAACTTCAATTGCATGATACATAAGGTTACTGCTTAGCAAGTATGACACGTTCTTCTAGTTTATGGTGTCCATTTTCCGCACGGTATAGTTTGCTATATGCTAGTGAGCAATATTTTTAACAATGACGTCAGCAAAAATACCCTATGTCCGTGGTGTTTTGATCGCAGACTTAAACTTTATATGGTATTCACCCATGCCATTTAAAAGTGAAACTATCTTTCCAGAAAACCAATTTTGTTTTTGATTTTTACTCCCCGATCGGTGTGAAAATTAACTCTGACCTTTCTCGTAGGAATTGAATCAGACTTAATTTTGCACTCTTTCAGACCAACTCAAGCAGTTTAAGGCCTGGGTCAAGGGCTTTTAAGAGGAAAAACGGTTTAATCTAGATAACTTTAACAAATTCAATGGCACTGAATTGAAATTTGGAAGATAAAAAGATCTCATCATTCTGTAAATTTCTAAGCATAATAAGTAGTGCTATAGATCACGTGACATGTCACGTGATCATTTTTGTGAAAAAAGCAAAGATTTGACAGGTAGGCGACGGTTTTAAGAGATAACATCAAACAAAAACGCGTTTCTAATAAAGATTAAATATCTCCATCGCTTCACGTTTGGAATGATCGTCCATTGTTCTCCAGAAAAAAATTATCAGGGCAAAGGTCATTTTTTAGTCCACAATTCAACCTTTGATCGTTAATTTCTCCAATTTAAAAACTTAAGGACAGTCATTCCAAACGTAGAAAGTTAAATATTTAAAATCTGCTTCGGAAACACTAATTCAGTTATCTTTATAAAGAAAATTCGCCGCCATATCGCCGATTTACGAAATTCTCATTTTTTGGTCACGTGATGTGTCACGTGATCAAAATTATACGTTAAGGCAAAAGAAAACATTAAGTTTAATATTCAGGGAAAATTTCATCCTGTTCTAGGCAGACAAATCGAAGATATAGGGGATCATTCATAATTTCTGAACACCCTTCAAACCCAGGCCTTAAACTGCTTGAGAAGAGAACATTCCATAACAGAAAGGCGTCTGCTAGGAGAGATAAGACTGCATCAAATGCTTTATGAGGAACAAACAACAGTCAAACCTTGGAATACTTACTACTGATGACATTGACAGTAAATCCATGCTTCTTTTCTTTGATATCATTGACTGCAAAAGCGTGGCATTCATATCTCCCCAGTGGACCATTCTGGCTATCATCATCCCGCGTTACATTTCTAATGTGCAATGTGACAAAGAGCTTTGTTGCCATCTTTGCTTCTGTAGAATTTGTAATAAGAAACGGTTAAGTACTCTATATTATATGGGAATAAAATATGGGTCATTATTGAAAATTAAAATATGGCAACCTTCACTTTTCAAAATTACAGTAAAGTAACTTTCCCGTACGACTCAATTCTTTTGCATAAAAATCATGACTCTGTGATTCATGAATTTCGCTATTTTTATATGTTTTCACATATTGATCTTGTCGCTTGCTTCTCACCGAGAAGCAACGCATGCTTAAAATTTTCGTCGCTTATTTCAGCGATCAACGTTCCGCCAACTTACCTCGACAAGTAAGCCCAAATTCCATGCCCTAAAACACATACTTGTGAAAAGGGTCACCTCTATTCTCACTGGAATTATAACACTCTTTTGCTTTATCAATTCATTTGTACTCCTTCCTTCAAACTCCGTATTATAAGCGGAAGTGCTCATACACAAGAAACATACATGTAAATTCTGGAAACCAAAAAAAAAATACAAAATTGCAAAATTTGCTCTTGATTTGTAAAACAGCATTCAAGTCCCAACGACCCTATCTCCACCTTTCTTCAAGGAAGGTGATGTTGAATTTATAGGTGTGGGCCCGCAGTATTATGAATAGAAATGGAATAGCGATTCAATAAAGTGGTTTTTCTTTTTCTTTTTCTCGTTTGAAATCAAATTCAAATGTTCATGTAATTAAATGCAATCATCCCACTGAAACACCGGTACGATTCTTTTTTTTTTATATAAATCAAGGGCTTACCTCCGTCTGGGCCAACAACCTCTTCCAACTCAGTTCTTGCTGTGAAGTACAAGTTCTCATTTGCTGTTAGATTTGTGTATATAGCAAAATTACTTTTCCTCATAAACTGTATTCTGTCGGGAGTCTTTACTCCGGTTGAATCAAAAGCCACACAGGTCACCTGAGCTGAAGTGTACTCTACTGGATAGACGTTTTCTGGAAAAGGCTCGGCGATTCCAAAATTATCCTGAGCTGAAAGGAAAAATCATAGTCCAGGTTAATTATATGCACGACTTACGTGTTCGTCTTTAGACATTTACTGTTAATGCATGTATGTCGATAGAAATAATAAAGTTGCTACTTATGCAGTCGAAATTATCCAATCAGAAGCCTAGTTTACTGTAATGATATCCTACGTTAAACCCACTCATTAATTTTCGCGCAACTTCATTGGCTACATTATGTCACGCGGTGCAAAATCACGGTATGGTTATTACCACTTATTAACCGAGAGTGAGGTCATTACAGGGAAATCTTAGACCGAGGCCTTGCACAAGGTCAATACATCAAGGCCGAGGTCTGAGATTTCCCTGTAATGACCGAGCGGACGAGGTTAATAAGTTATTTATTATACGGCCTTTTTAGCGCTATCCTTAAAAAGAATAAAATAAAAACACCGGAAGTAATTTTCCACATCCGCTTGCGCGCGCAAGAGGTCATTCGAGATCGTGTTAACTGAACCGAAACGAACCTGGCGATGCGATCGAAACCACAAGACACAGTTTCTTTGACAATGAGACAATTTTTGTCTTTATTACGTCAAGAACTAGAGCAAATTTAACCACTTAAATTTAAAAAAAATCACACTGACCTTGTGTTTTCATGCACAAATGTTTGATCCTAACAATTTTAGAAGCTATAGCAAAGATGGGCCCAGTTTGTGAATGAATTTTAAGAGTGCCTGACTGTAACTTTCGAGAATCGCTGGCCAAGCTTGAAAAATCGAAACTCCTGATAATTTGCCTGACGTTTACTTTAGGGGAACTGTCTTCGAAAATATTATTTGAATGTTCTGGAAATTTTTAGTTTTCGAGAATTTTGGAGAAAACGAAATAGCGGGTTTAGCCTCATTAATTATGCAAAAATCTCACTCAAAATTAGCCAAGTTCAATACGCTTGTGTTGAAACAGTACGCAACGCTAGAAAGCGAGGTCGGTTTTGAATACGAGCATAACTCACCTACTTTCTTTCAATGGGACCTATGTAAACTTTTGTAGAACTTTGGAGGGTTTTATGGCTCTTTGAAAAATTGACATTTTGAGGACTTCGCGATGAGGCGAAAATTGAGAAAGTTTGAAGGTTTAAAATGCATCTTGGTATGTCAGGTATCGACTCGAGAGGAACATTGTGATCAAGCTTGGGTCTTCGTCTTTAATAATACGAAATAAAAAATCTGGGCAATCAATGCACGCGCTGACGAAAACCAAAGTTAGCGAGGCTTCGTTAACAAATTTGCATAATTCGCAACTGTTGAGAAAATGCTATGTTGTGGCGACTCGGTGAAAACATTGACCCAGGCCATCTTCAAATGGCTATTTTACCCCACATTGCATTTGTCTGTTTCTCTTTCTTGTTTAATAACATGTTAGGAAAAGTCTGGAAAAAAAAGGCGTGATCGGAAAAGAAAATATTCGTCAAATTCTGGTGGGAAATTTGCATAATGCAAATCTTCCATTAAATCTTTCTGCAAAGGAATCTGATTGGGAAGGTTTCGTTAAGAGACCATTTGACCGAAACACCCCACATAAAAGGAGTCAAAACAACGTTTAATAATTCGATTTTAACCAATTATTGTCGAATCTTAACCTTTAAATTAATAGTGCCAAACTGGTACTCGCTATTGCGTTATCTTCGTCACGTCAGTAGCTGTCGATAAGTCTTAGAATATAATGCCCACAAACCAACTTGTGCTGCGAAATTGTCAATTACAACAACTAGAAAAAAAGACCTTTATTTACTGGCATATGAGTGGTTTTGATAAAAATAAAACGTTCATATGACACTTGAATCACGTTTAACAGATACATGCTTGTTAAGTGAGATGCGAAAGTTGGACATAGGGGTCGGTCAAAGTGAATATTTTTAATTAAAGTGCCCATATCGGAAATTTTTTTATTTTCTTATCTGAATCTAAACATCGTCCTAAGAACTTCAGTGAAAAAATTTTTCGATTTGCATAAAACGCGAATTTTTTATGAGTTTTATAAGACGTTCAAATTTGCCGCCATTTTGGCCCACCATTCGCATTAGTCTCCTCTCGGTATAGCAAGAGCTGTGACGTAGATTCAGGAACACGTGACTTCAGCCTTTCTCTGGATCTCACTGAAAACAAGTCGCGGTATTTCTTCACGTTTCTCGAAAATGCCGGAAAGATGTGTTGCAGCGAGATGTGGAAACATCAAAGACAAAGCGAATGGAATAAGCATGCACAGGATTCCTTTCTTTGGCACCTCATGCCCGCAAAGACTGAGGAGGGGAAAGAAATGGATCGATTTTATGCTGAAGCGGAGGAAGATGTGGACGCGCGCCTGGAAAGACCTCGTCCTTGTGCTCGATGGACGTCAATGACGAGGATTTCACAAGGCTGATGAATTCAGGTTTAAACTTAAAACGTGAACTAAAGTAGGATGACATCGCGTTTGTGTTTATCCTTTAAAACAGCTAAGCGAAAGGAAGACGAAGACCAAGAGCCACCTTCGAAGAGGAGCAGGGAAAAGCGAATGGTAAGCTTTCGATGCTAAATATTCACACCCGCTTGTGACATTCTAAGCGTTGTAACCTTCTGAGGTTTATAGTTTGACCTCACTGTTAACTCAGTCGCAAGTTTTATAAAATATGGCGTAATTGTTTTGGTATATATTCTCATAGATCGTGAGATCCGCGAAGTTTCGTTGAGACCAAGCTCTCAAAAAATACTAGCACAAATGCTACCACTGATCGATCGATCTAAATAGATCGATGCGAGAACAGTCGCACTCGGCGAACACAGAAAACATTGTAAACCACGATGTAGATAGGGTAGATAAACTGCAGCAAGAATTCAACGAGCTCAAACAAATATTGTACACACTTGTTGCAGAATTGGGGGGGGGGGGGGGGGGACAGGGGGGTCGGAACCTCCCGCCTCCCGTACCTTTACCTCCCGCCTCCCGCCCTTTTTCGCGTTTCTCCCGTCCCCGAGTAAATTAGAAGGCTTTAAAACCCGTATTAGTCATAAAGCTGTACCAGGACGTACCATTCTTAGGCCTTTCATTATTCATCTTTTTTACTATATATATTTTGACTAACGTTAACATTATTGATAGGTTTTGTACTCTGAGTTAATGAAGTTTTGACCAACATAAAGACTTCTATTCTTGAGCCATCGTAGCTTGATCAGAAACAAAATACAAACAGCGGTGATAAACATAATAAACTTGCGCATTTTATGTAACCTGACGTTTCATATGCTACGTCAAGCTAAAATGCGGCGCAAGTTTATTATGTTTATCACCGCTGTTTGTATTTAATTTTTGACTAACATGTTCGTCTTGTTTGACGGGTTAACCATTCTTTTAGTGACAACAGTCTTAGTCCATCGTGCAGTGTAATAGTTGTTGCATTTCTTAATTATTCATTTGTTGGGATCATGTGATTCAAATGGGGAAGTAGGACATGGCGAGCTGGCAGCCAAACGCCGCAGTTTAGAGTTCGGTATGTCTGCCTAATTCTCGGCGCCTTATTGCGGATCCATCGCGTTTACTTGATACACTAATTATAATCTTGATATCTTTCTCGATATCCTTAACTCCTAAAACTGCGTGAAAAAAATTGCTTTTAGTTCGGGAAAAGGTAAAATGAAACTTAAGGACCTACTTTCAATCCGTGATTTAAATCTCTGGGTTACTGGTGGTGAATTCTATAAGCTCGCTGCTACTGCTCTAAGGAAAGAATTACTGCATTAAATGCAAAAAGCGTCCGAAATTAGCCCGGGCAAACTGTTCATCAAAAAGAAGTCTTCAATGTGCAGAGGAGGCTGCACTGATCTCCTTCCACCCCTAATCCTACTCCTCTTTTCTATAAAGTCGCTCTTGATTGCTTCCCATGCTATTTGGCTACCTATTGTAATAGGAATCGATTTTGCCTTGTCCAAAACGAAAAACGGTGTCGTTAAACGAACCACTCCGCACTCTCCACGTGCTCATTGAAACAGCATTCCGTTCGCAAATTCCCATACACCATGCAGCAAAATCTTTAGTACAGTCCGATTGACGGTCATTGGGAGCTAACTCCCAAGAAGGTCGTCCATGCCCCAGATTTCTTACTACCGCACTAAAAAATACTAAGAACTACTAAAATGGTCTTTGACGACATTGAATTTTTTTTATATCTCTGATACTAAATTTACAAGACGCGTACTTGCTCGCCTTGCTCACCTCTTTTGAGACTTCTAACAACTTGCGCGGCACTCACACATGTGTACACATGCCACGCTTGACATTTCATGAGCTATGGCGTAACACCATGAAAGGGTTGACAATTTCACCGGAAGTAACCCTGTTTATCGCCTGAGCACGAATTTTCGTGTGCCCTCGGATATAAAATATTGTGTAAAGCCTCGGAGGACGCTATATGGAAGACAAATAACATTGTATAATATTGTTGAGTTCTTTTTTTGATAGTATTCTAACGCATTAATAAGTAAAGAAATTCACCGTTTTGTATTGTTCTCCCGCTTCCCGTCCTCTTAGAACTCCCACCTCCCGCCCTTTCCTCTCCCGTCTCCCGTACCTCTCCAGCCCCCTATTCTCCCGGGCTCCCGCCCCCCTGTCCCCCCCCCCCCCCCCCAGAATTCTGCAAACAATAAAAATGTTGAAAATTATAACAGCGTTATCTCTGAAAACCTAACCACCACAACGGGGGTTCAAAATAAAAACAGGGCACAAAACAAATAACAAGCGCAAAGAGCGCAGAAAAACATTGGCTAAAAAACGGATTGAGACACAAAGAGAAAAAACACAAGAAATTCATGAAGAATTTTTCAAACAAAAAACTTAGCGACAGCCTGTTAGCGTTATTTCTAAAGGGCTCAAATTTGTCCCGACACCGGTGACAGACACGAATTACATTAGTCGCCAACTCTTGTTAGACTTCGAACATTTCGCAAGACGTATGCGCCTAAAAGATACAATGGATTTCGTAAACTGTGGGACAGTGACAAAAAGGAAATTAACCTGTTCATTGGACAAGCTAACAACTTCCATCCTACAATTAAATTTACGGCCGAAATTTCAGAGAACGAGACAAGCTATTATTATCACAGTTCAACACGTGTCCTTCCTTTAGTTCCGCGAGAACAATGTCGCTAGTCAGCGCGTCCCAATTGCCTTCGAGTTCCTTGCAGCAGTAGCACTCGCTGATATTTGGTAGCAGATCACGGCTACAGTTACCACAAGTACATCTACATGGAAAATAATTCGTTCGAATGTATGTGAGTACTTGGCCATAGTTTTGACACATGATAATGAAGAGCGCGTATGCAAAATGCAAGGTGAGAACTTTACCATCCACTAACACGCACTCATTCTCCAAGCGTTTCGTTAAATCTTCCTCGAGTCGTCGCTTCTCCTCTTGCTCCTTGCGAAATCTTTTTAGCCATTCTTCGTCTGCTATCGGCTCGTCCGCGTACGGTTCGAGTGTATCATCATCTTCACACGTATTACTTGTTTCGTGGACGCCATCTATCGCCTCGACTTCGACGCTATCAAATTCGTCCTAGCTGCTTTCTTCAGCGGTTTGCTCACTTTCCGTGTCAGATAAGTTTTCTGCCTTGGAATATACTTATTTGGAGCTAAGTTTTTCCTTCCTACCGGTGAATCTGACGATTTTCTTTCTGCTGCGAATGTACTTTACCATGTTTACTGAAGGTCAAGTGAGTGCATAGACTCGAGAGTTCCTGAATGTACGTCACAGACCATGTCACGTGGCCCTATTGTGAGCCCGTCGGCATTCTCATCAGCGGGGCGGGTGGACCGCAATAAAATAGGATTTTAAAGATTTGTAAAATTCATAAAAAATTCGCGTTTCATGCAAATCGAAAAATTTTTTCTTGGACGTTCTTCGCGTAATGTAAAGATTCAGATGAGAAAATAAAAAAAATTCCGTTATGGGCACTTTAAATCAAGTTTGTTTACTGGAATGCATGCTTTTTCAAATAGCTAGTCCAACCTTCTTCAGTGGCCTTCCAAATAATGATCACTCAGAATTGGGTCAGTCAAAAAAACTCTCTGTTCGTGTCGTTTGATACTGTACCCTCGCAAGAGACAGAAAAACAATGTCAGCTGGCACGCCATATTTTAACGTAATTACTGATATGAAATATCACAGATGCACGGATACACGCTTCAAAACCTGTGTGCCAATTTCCGTTTAACAAAATAATAACCTACCTACAGTCCACATTGGCTGTAGGGCATGCATTTATCTTTGTCGAATGTCAACAACAGAAACACGGGTATCTCAGTGACACTGTATACACGCAATGTCTACTGCATACATCACAGGTAGCCGAAGCTCTATGACCTTTGTTTGACCTTTATATTTTGATGTCACGATGAGTGTTACGCAATGGCGTTAATCATTACGGTTTGTATGGGAATTTACGAACGTGTTTTGGAGCCGAAAATAAAGGGCATGAATTGAACAAAAATTGCTTACCTTGTCTCCTTGATCTCTTGTCAGTGTTTGTGCGCCATATTTTGGCCATTTTAGTACGATTCCAGTGGGTATTTCAAGGTTTGCTGAACATTTTCCTCGCTCTATATCCTGCTATATATGTCCCCAAAAGGTTGGTCACTTCAGTAGCAATAGTTTTCGTTGCGACGTCAACAATGAGGTCGGTATAAAGTCTGACTTGCGGACAAAGGACTGCGGACCACGGACTGGGTATAAAAGAGAAACTAAAGTAAGCTGACGACGTCGGACTACGGACTACGGACTACGGACTGGGTTTAAAGGAGAACTGAAGTCTGAAAATCATATCTTTCTTGTATTCATTCTCAGTAAGTTTAATATGTATCAAATCAAGTTTCGGTAGTTGTTTTTGTCCCTTTATTGTTTTTTTTTTAGAAACAAAACAAGGACTAGGAATAAAATAGTGAGGATCGACAGTGCAAACATAAAATCTTGCTTTATCTCAGCGAAACAGCTGGATTTTTAATACGCGCTGAAGAGAGCCGTCATTTTAGTTTTAAGCATTCATCTCAGGGTTCGATATGGTGAAAACTGGCGTGATTAAATTCGCAAAAGGATGTTTGATGATCATGATCGTGATCAGCCAATGAGCCCACGTGCAGAATCATCTAGATGTCGTACATAGACATGTATGCAGGAGACATTTCGTGTATACAGTGTCACTGAGATACCCGTGTTTCTATTGTTGACATTCGACAAAGATAAATGCATGCCCTACAGCTAATGTAGACTGTAGGGCGTGCAGTCAGTCCATAGTCCGTAGTCCATAGTCCTCCTATCCTAATACAAACTTTATGCCCACCCCGTGGTCCGCAGTTCTTCGTCTGCGACTCGTGTTTTATAATGACCGCGTTGTTAACGTTGCAATTTATTTCAAAGAATACTATTGCTACCAAAGTGACCACGATTTTGGGGATATATATCTATAGTGGTATATCGTATAGAGAGAGGAAAATTTTCAGCAAACCTTTAAATACCCACTGGAATCGTACTAAAAAGGCCAAAATATGGCGCACAAACACTGGCAAGAGATCAAGGAGACAAGGTAAGCAATTTTTGTTCAATTCATGCCCTTTACTTTCGACACCAAAACACATTCGTAAATTCCCATACAAACCCTTATAATTTACGCCATTGCGTAACACTCATCGTGACATCAAAATATAAAGGTCAAACAAAGGTCATAGAGCTTCGGCTACCTGTGATGTATGCAGTAGACATTGCGTGTATACAGTGTCACTGAGATACCCGTGTTTCCGTTGTTGACATTCGACAAAGATAAATGCATGCCCTACAGCCAATGTGGACTGTAGGTAGGTTATTATTTTGTTAAACGGAAATTGGCACACAGTTTTTTTGAAGCGTGTATCCGTGCATGTGTGATATTACATACTAGTAATTACGTTAAAATATGGCGTGCCAGCTGACATTGTTTTTCAGTCTCTTGCGAAGGTACAGTATCAAACAACACGAATTGAGAGTTTGACTGACCCAATTCTGGGTGATCATTATTTGGAAGGTCACTGAAGAAGGTTGGACTAGCTATTTGAAAAAGCATGCTCTCCAGTAAACAAACTTGATTTAATTAAAAATATTCACTTTGACCGACCCTGTGTCCAACTTTCGCATCTCATTTGACAAGCATATGTATCTTTTAAACGTGATTCAAGTGTCATGTGAACGTTTTATTTTTATCAAAACCACTCATATGCCAGTAAATAAAATTTTTTTAGTTGTTGTAATTGGCAATTTCGCAGCACAAGTTGGTTTGTGGGCATTATATTCTAAGACTTATCGACAGCTACTGACGTGACGCAGGTAACGCAATAGCGAGTATCAGTTTGGCACTATTAACTTAAAGGTTAAGATTCGACAATAATTGGTTAAAATCGAATCATTAAACCTTGTTTTGACTCCTTATATGTGGGGTGTTTCGGTCAAATAGTCTCTTAAAGACACCTTCCCAATCAGATTCCTTTGCAGAAAGATTTATTGGAAGATTTGCATTATGCAAATTTCCCACCAGAATTTGACGAATATTTTCTTTTCCGATCACGCCTTTTTTTTCCAGACCTTTTCTACCACGTTATTAAACAAGAAAGAGAAACAGACAAATGCAATGTGGGGTAAAATAACCATTTGAAGATAGCCTGGGTCAATGTTTTCACCGAGTCGCCACAACATAGCATTTTCTCAACAGCTGCGAATTATGCAAATTTGTTAACGAAGCCTCGCTAACTTTGGTTTTCGTCAGCGCGTGCATTGATTGCCCAGATTTTTTATTTCGTATTATTAAAGACGAAGACCCAAGCTTTATCACAATGTTCCTCTCGAGTCGATACTTGACATACCAAGATGCATTTTAAACCTTCAAACTTACTCAATTTTCGCCCCATCGCGAAGTCCTCAAAATGTCAATTTTTCAAAGAGCCATAAAACCCTCCAAAGTTCTACAAAAGTTTACATAGGTCCCATTGAAAGAAAGTAGGTGAGTTATGCTTGTATTCAAAACCGACCTCGCTTTCTAGCGTTGCGTACTGTTTCAACACAAGCGTATTGAACTTGGCTAATTTTGAGCGAGATTTTTGCATAATTAATAAGGCTAAACCCGCTATTTCGTTTTCTCCAAAATTCTCGAAAACTAAAAATTTCCAGAACATTCAAATAATATTTTCGAAGATAGTTCCCCAAAAGTGAACTTCAGGCAAATTATCGGGAGTTTCGATTTTTCAAGCTTGGCCAGCGATTCTCGAAAGTTACAGTCAGGCACTCTTAAACACGTGGGGAGAACTTGCAGTGATTTCAGTGACACTCGCGATGAATATTAATCTTCGTCGTCGCTCTCAATAACATAACGGAATTAGACAGAAATCTCTGGATACTCCTCTGCAGTCCCGTCAAAGTACTTGGCTTGTATTCCCCACCATTGGTTTTCCTTACATCTTTAAAGAACTTTCCTAGGAGGCAGTCAAGTTCGTTCGCTGGTAACTCCAAAATCTGAACATTTGCCTGTTATCTCGCCACGGAAAACGGTAAAACACTTCATATCACTTGACATTTTTTTTTTCACAGTGTTTTCACTTTTCTGTTCTTGAACAAACTTTTGTAATTGCTCTTGACTGTTACCGAAATTTTCGCCTTCGTGAGTGATTACTTTGCTCATGTTGTTTGCTCGCTTTTGCCCTGTTCTTCGTCCTTTCGATAATAAAACTAGCTCTCGCTATGGCTCTCTTCGTCGCTCATACTAAAGAAGTATCTGTATGCTAGTTTTTCTTTCAGTTATTGAAAATATAGTTGAACTTTGTCCATATTTTTTATTGTTTTCGCCCATGCGCTCGTAGCTTTTACTCACAACTCAAAAGAGCCGTCGAGCCGAGCAAAATTTTCATAATGCCCGGACATTACAAGAAAATCTTGCCCGCTCAGCAATCAGCCAATCAGAGTGCGCGTACTATTGTAGCCATGTAATAACACGGAATAACCCCCATTTGCGTCGATATTTGTCCTCCGATTATTTCCGGCGAAAAGAAACAAAGCCAGCGGGATAAAGCCAGCTCAAGAGTTTCACCTTTTCATCTTTATCATTTCACATGGAAGAAAAACAATCTCGTTTTGTGCAGTCCAGTGGCATTAAAAAGGTGGTCCCAAATGCTGTCCCGGAAAGTACAAAAAAGTGAACAAAATATGCTGTCAACGTCTTTGAAGATGAAAAAAGTTACGAGTAGACTTTCAGATTCAGTCCTACTTAAACTTAAACTGCCATTTTATAAAATAGAGAATTAGTACACTGTGTTTACTTGCCATAAAATAAACTAACCGTTCTCGTCCATTTTGGCATGGAGGAAGGAGAAAAACCCCAACCGCAGTTTAAAAAATGGAGCCTGCAGAACTGTCAACCATATTGAAATGCGCCGAATTTTCGAGTTTTTGATCTAAGGGGCGTTGCGAGAGTTTATTTCACACGACAGTTTGCCACGTTTTGGTCCAATCACAGTAAAAATTAAGTTACTGTAAACCAATCAAATGTACTCGTTTACGTCAATCGCGCGTATCCGCCATTAGATCAACAATGGCTTTTTTACGAGCAGTTTTTTTGCGATATGAAAATTAATGGGAAGGTTATAAAATAAAAAAAAAACCCTTTCTGGCTTGCTGGTATGTCGCCTGATTATGTCCTTGGCTGAGAGATTGTCCTCAAAATTGCACATTTGCCCTCGAAGCTTCGCTTCTCGACCAAATATTCATTTTTCGGGCAATCTCTAAGCCGCGGGCATTATCAGGCGACATACCAGCCGCCTGACCTGATATTCATTGCCAATTTCAAGAAAAAGGATGTTGCTGTACGATAAACTGAAAAGACGTTTTACCCCCCCCCCCCCCCCCAAAAAAAAAAAAAACAGAAACCTCTTGATTCATTTGAGATTTAGCAAATGTTTTCCTGTCGTAGAAAGAGTAAAAAACTTCCCCGCCAAAAACTGACTGGAGGGTGCTCGCCAACTGCGCGATGTTTGCCGTACAAGTACTGAAACATTAAGATGGAAACAAAGGAATCGGAGTTCCCAAATTTTTCGCTAAATTTGGATATTAAAACTGTATTAAACTCAGAAAAACATTATTTCTCATTCATCAATTTTTGCGGGAGGCTGCGCTCACAGCGCAGCGAGACTGGAGCCGAGGAGAAGTAAACGAGAAGGCTATTTCGCCCGACCTCTCGACTATACAGAAAGGGACTGCTTGCAGTCTATACTTTGGCTCGACTGCGTCTCTCCAGAATACGAACCATGACTCGACCAAACTTGCCTGATTATGCCGCCGAAGCGTCTCAAAGAGGTGCGATTAGTTATAAATGTTAGCAAGCGTTAATCTAGCCGGGTAGGAAAACAACTTTCCTTTGGTCGGCAACAGGGATGAAACTTTGGTTTTCAATTTCTCTGGTTAGAATGTGAGTACGTCATTTTCGTATAGGTGGAAGAGCTTCCCTCCAACGCTAATAGTTCAGAGCTAATTTCGTTGATTTTGTCATCGAAATCCCGTTTAAATTTCTGCTATTGGTAAGTCACGGGAAATTCTTGATGTGGTCGCATCAAAATATTAAACGTATCAGGTTAAACATGTCGTATCGTGTCAAGGTAAAACTTTTTTTTTATTCCGTAAATCCACGTCGGGCGCGTAGGAGGAGGGGTTCGGGGGGTTCGAACGAACCCCCTTTGAAGATCAATAATGGCGGAAGAAAAGCTTTTAAATAAAGTTCCTGCGGTCGAAATACATCAACCAAAACAATAGAGATATAAACCCGTTCTTTAATGGCTTATCCTCAATAAAAACAAAAATTGTCGAGAACCCTTGGACATTCAAAATTTTAAGGGTCTGTATGCTGCTTGGGCTAGTTCCCTCTGTCAGTTAGAGAAAGCCAGATCAATTTTCAGCAGCTCACTGATTTGGTGGATCTCTATCAAGATGACCTACCCTCTCCACAACTCTTTTCCTCCGAATGTGAATATGAACATTCCATAAGCACAATGACGAGGTTGAACAACTACATGAGGTGTACCATGGGAGAGAGTAGGCTGTCCGCCCTGGCTCCGAATGCATACCAAATATGATATGCCTGTCAATATTGACGAGACAGTCAATTTGTTCGAAGGCTTACACCTGAGAATGATGCAGTTTACCAGCTTGGTGTATGACTATCAGCAGATCGGATAGCTATCAGAACTTGACAGGGCACAGAATGTACATTGAACTTTCTTGTGTAAGTTGAAACAATAATGCCGTCGAAATGATGTATATAGCTTAAAAAGCTGTTGTAAAACAAAGTTGTTATTTGCCTAAAATGGGTCTCAAAATGCAGGAAATGAGGTTTCTGGGAACCTAGATTTTCAAAACTCCCGGACCCCCCTGGTAAGAGCGCCTCCGGCAAGATTTAAGCTCAACGAACACCCCTATCGAAACCTCAGCTACGCGCCTGCACGTTACATTCCAACAAACCAATTGTTCTTTCGCTAACCAATTCCGAATTAGTCGGAACCACTTGTTTTTTTTTATGCGACTAAACAATTTGACTTGCTGCTCGGTTGAACCATTTGTCATTGCGCTATAAAATCAATTTTCTCTAATCAGCTGAACTCCTTAAGCTCTTGTCCGTCAAACCATTTAAGATTTGCATTGAACGTTAAACCATTTGTCAATGTTTTAACGTAGTTGTGGACGGAACCATCTCTGCTCACTCTATGCGGTTTGACATTTATTCTTGCATATCATGATACGGTCATTTCAACTAAAGTTGTCGGTTCAAAGCATGAAGCTAAAAGACAAGACCGAAAGTTTACCTGGGATGTTTATGAATAAATTCATCAAAATCAGTGATGCCTGGAGAAAACAATAGGTTGTAATTAGCAGTACAATGACCTGCACGTGCAGGGATGATTTTGATGAAATTATTCATAAAAAATAACCCCACAAAAGATTGCGGTCTTGTCTTTTCACAGGTCACCAAAGCGTGTGTGACACAGGTTACCATGCAAGCGTGATTTAAGAGTTTGTAGGGAGTTAAAATTAAATCGACATTTAGACATCAATTTTCCCTAAAAATCCCACAAAAAATATACTTAAGTCTGAAAAATATTACCCGGTGTGTTTTGCTGTGTTTTCAATGCTCTTCAGTGCTTCCAAACGCTGTTTTGAGCGGTTTATCTCTCAGCAGCTGGTCCACGTGCATCACTGTATTATGTTAATGACAAGGTAGGAAACTACAAGTCGAATTTCAATGAAATTTAAGGAGAGCACTCCAAAAGCTCGCTAAAATTTACTTGAAACTTAAGCTCTCACTTACCTGCCTCACCATATTGCAAGAAGGATGACGTGCGGTCCCTCCTGGGTAGCTCATTTACGGAGGAGTTTATTTATTGAGACACAGGCCTTCGTTGAAAACAAAGTTCATTTCAAATCGGGTGCCATTTTTGCCGCCGACCGAGCCGTGTCGCTGGAATGTTGGAACAAACTCACGGTCAAACCTAGGCACGAGTACTAAAATGTGCCCAGCCGGGGAAATCCACGGGAAGCCTTTGGCACCTAACAAACCACACACACCCCCTCCCGGCTAAGTGCAGTTCTGTACCAGCCATCCGACCTTGTTGTGGCCTTTTTCAGTAACGCGTAAAACATTATTTTGTTCATCAGTTAGCCTGCAAGATGGTATAATTAAGCTAGGTTCGCATTAACGTGACAAGAGAATATAAATAAATATACAACTTATGCCGAATTACCTCGACATATTTGCTGATCCACGAAGCGGATGTAAATTTGATTGTATTGACTGTGACCTACCGAAAACGACTAAACACTCATCGCCAGATCTTGTCAAACGACTTAGATTATTTTTTCTTCCTGCCCTCCTGCTCGCAAGGAATAAACCCTTAACCGGTAATGAGTCAGAGAACTTCGAAATACAAAAGATTTAATGAGCAAAACATTGACCTTACACGTTTTTAAAAAAAATGTTGCCGTTCTCGGCAAAACAACAACTTTGCGAAATTCAAGGATTTTTGGAGAGCGTGTATACAAAGACAAATTTTCAGTTTCTTTCAGTCAGCTTTTATTCAATAAAAGCCAACTCGAAAGTTAACGAGTTGGAAAATTGCGAAGTCAATTCATAATAAAAACAAAATTAATAATACAAAAGTCAATTCGTATTCTCAAGAGACGTTTCTTGCTGTCACGCCAAGCACGGCTGGCTGGTACAGAACTGCACTTAGCCGGGAGGGGGTGTGTGTGGTTTGTTAGGTGCCAAAGGCTTCCCGTGGATTTCCCCGGCTGGGCACATTTTAGTACTCGTGCCTAGGTTTGACCGTGAGTTTGTTCCAACATTCCAGCGACACGGCTCGGTCGGCGGCAAAAATGGCACCCAATTTGAAATGAACTTTGTTTTCAACGAAGGCCTGTGTCTCAATAAATAAACTCCTCCGTAAATGAGCTACCCAGGAGGGACCACACGTCATCCTTCTTGCAATATGGTGAGGCAGGTAAGTGAGAGCTTAAGTTTCAAGTAAATTTTAGCGAGCTTTTGGAAGTGCTCTCCTTAAATGACGGGCCAAATTTCATTGAAATTCGACTTGTAGTTTCCTACCTTGTCATTAACATAATACAGTGATGCACGTGGACCAGCTGCTGAGAGATAAACCGCTCAAAACAGCGTTTGGAAGCACTGAAGAGCATTGAAAACACAGCAAAACACACCGGGTAATTTTTTTCAGACTTAAGTATATTTTTTGTGGGATTTTTAGGGAAAATTGATGTCTAACTGTCGATTTCATTTTAACTCCCTACAAACTCTTAAATCACGCTTGCATGGTAACCTGTGTCACACACGCTTTGGTGACCTGTGATTGAAACAAGTTGCTCGTAAAATGCAAATGAGCTTCATTTTGGAGGTCAGTCACAGCAGTCTTTTGTGTATGGTTTTGTTAAAGTGACAATTCGCGGAACGCATCTATTCATTGAAACATAACAGAAAATTAACGCAACACAAAAGAACGAAAGGCGAAGTTTACCCAGTTTATCAGCAGAAGTTGCATGAATAAACTAAAATAAGTAAAAAATTGCCCTGTGCTATTAAGGAAGTGATGATATTTAGGTTATTTGATGACAAACGACAGTTCCCAATAAGAATGGGCCTTATGTATGCTATCCTTGCGATAAAAAAGGAGGAAAACAGATAATCACAATCTCCAGTGAATTGAAAGTAATTTGCATAATCGAGCGGCACGGCGGAATCAAGAAAATGTAATTTTCAATCAACGAAGCGTGTTTTTACGGCAATATACTGCAATTCCAAGCGAAAATTTTGAATGAAATGATCCTAAATCAACCACATTCGATGTTAGGACTTTAATACGTTCCTTTCAAAGGGCGCTGTTACCGTTTCCTTACGTAACCTCCTTCTTCTTGTGCAAACAAATAAACGAACACTCCTGGGGATTCATGCTGCGAGACAAAAGATACCGCCAGCAGCGGCACGCTTTGAAATGCTCGTAAAGAATCATGGTACCCCACTGTTATCGGGCGACGTGTTTCAAATGGGCGCGATTTCGGTTCGCCGACGCTTCCCTCTTCCATTTCGCTTTCCAGCGCTGACTACAACATAGACTACCTCAAACAAGATCGCGTGAGAAACAGTCTATTTTGAAGTCTATCAAGAGTTAGCTTATATGTTTCGTGGGAAAGAGAACAACAATCGTATTTGGAGCTGTGAGTTCAAGATTGGTGGATTCAGCCAAAAACAAACTGACACTTTTCGGTTGATAAATAAATTTATGACGCGATTTTTGAAGTCGGCTTTACTTTTTATAGAAGGAAAGGTTTTTAAGATGCCATCTTTCCGTTTGTTACAACTGACCGGGGAGATCCTAGAAAAGGTCTGTTCAGAAATACAACGTAACATTCGAACAATTGAGTACTTGCCAGTCCTTCGAATCCCTTCAAAATGGCCCAGACCTCGACCAATATAAGAAAGTCTAGTTCTGGTATTTGATGAACCTCCCGGCAAGGCTTTCCGATCAGTTCTAGCAAATGGAAAGCACGCTAAGGATGTTTAAGCGTACCTTGAGCCTTTTCTAACAGATAAATGGCCACAAACAGCAGCAACTTCCCTGAAGAGACGGTCATTTTTCCGCTAATATCACTCAGAGGCTTTGGCGTAGACTGTTGCCAATGCAATTGGTATGTGTTTTTCTTTTCTTCTTCTTTTTTTTTTTTCTAACCAATTAAGTCCTGGCTCTGGATATGTCAGCTCAGGATTTCTAAACGTCAATCAATGTCAGCCCTCAAACAGCCTTTCTCAGGACTACACTCACCCGAATGATTATAATTTACGTGCATTTTGACATGAGTTCTGGATTTAAACCATTTACAAACTGAATTAAGTGTTGTTAATATATGGCATGCGTAAACTCAAAGGGCATTCGTTTTTCGACGGAAATGAAAGCTAAGCCAAAACTGAAAATCGAATTTTAATTTCTTATTTGAATAATTTTTTCACGATGACATAATAGATATTTTACAACAACTGCCAGAATGCTCTTTGTTTTTCCTTTGTTGTTGAAATTTTGTTATCCCAATGAAGTTTAGCTAACAAAAATCCTAATTTGGAAGAGAAAACAACAATCCCAAAGATTCTGGTAGTTGTAGTGAATGACGACATCGAGAAAATGGCCTATTATTATGATACCAACGGACATATCCTGTGAAAATACTTGCAGTTGTTACTCATCCCTCTCAAGACTGTTTTCTTTATCATTTCCTATCACAGACATTGGGTTTATTGATGGAAGTATCCACCATATTGTAGTTTATGACGACATTTTAATACAAATAAATGGCACACGATAGCAAATTCACATGATATGTCACTCGGTATGGTGATAACTGCAGAAAAACAGTTTTTTAATTCCGTGGCACCAGATGACAACAATTTTAGCCAAAATTTCAGATGTCCATGACAATATAATTATGTGAAACAACAAAAAGACAATACTAATCATGAGATATGAAGACTGGGTAACTGTCGAGAGCAGTTTCAATAGTTATTTGAGTTCACATGTTAAATATTACTTGTGAAATGTTCGTGGCTAGTCTGACGCGGCGTTTCGTCTCGGCCAAGAGACTCTTCATAGACCTTTAGAATTTGTAGGCAAACTCGTTGAGCATCGCGCACTCGTGTACGTGCGGTTGGGAATCCTTCTGCGATAGAGGGCCAGACTGCTAACATCTTGAATTTGCGAACGGGACTTTGAGCGCGATGCTCAACGAGTTTGCCTACAAATTCTAAAGGTCTCTGAAGAGTCCCTTGGCCGAGACGAAACGCCGCGTCAGACTAGCCACGAACATTTCACAAGTGACATTTTTTCAATTCTTTATTGTATAAATTTCAACTCGTGTACGTGCGGTTGGGAATCCTTCTGCGATAGAGGGCCAGACTGCTAACATCTTGAATTTGCGAACGGGACTTTGAGCGCGATGCTCAACGAGTTTGCCTACAAATTCTAAAGGTCTCTGAAAAGTCTCTTGGCCGAGACGAAACGCCGCGTCAGACTAGCCACGAACATTTCACAAGTGACATTTTTTCAATTCTTTATTGTATAAAGAGGGTCTGGATGGGGTTAACTGACAACTGACAAATAGCCAAAATTTTAACTGACAACTGACAAATAGCGTAAAATTTAACCGACAACTGACATTTATACTCGCTGGTACTGACAACTGACGAAAGACCTGCTGCTACGTTTTTTGGGCTAATAATTGATATATTTTATACCAAATCACCAAGCAAACGTGTACAGTAAACAGAAGCAGAGTAGGGCGTCATATTTTATACTAACAATTTATAGTAGTTAATAGTTTATTGCTAACATGACCAAAATTTACGTGGAACGCGCTCTAACAATATACCGAGTCTATACCATGTCCGCTCGTTCCGGCGTAATAAAGGCGATTGCTAGCTTTTGCCGCGTTGATTCGGATACGGCATTCGAACGACACCGAAGCCAATCAATTGCGATGAGCTAGAGACAATTCAGTCTCTAAAGAAGCATCTGTTGTCATTTCTTGGGCTGAGAGAACTGGCAATAAAATTCGGCCTTGGAGAGTTTGATTTAAAACTTTACCGCATGGCACCGAAGCAGGGAGGAAGAAGCGAAAATTTTGCGGTAATCATAGATGGTCAGTTTAAAATGGAGCTGCCAAGCTTGCTGGAGGAAACAGGCAGCGAACTAACGCTTCTGAAACAAGGAATGCGGCGGCTGCATGACAGCATAGCTAGCTGCGACTAACAAGGAATACCTTGAAGAGGTTGAGTTGTGCACGTTACTCACAACAGTTGTGGAGAACATTCACGCCGTCTCCCATTTTAAACATGAAACGTTCACCGCCTTACAGTATTCCCAAGACTTTGGAACCATCACAAAGGAGACTTTACAAAAGACCACCATGGCTTTTGAAAGTATAAAATTCATGCAACCGCTTCCGTCAGCAGAGATTAGCGCTGAAACGGAGACTGCCATGAAAGAATTGGTAGAGAAGTATCGTCCAGTAAGACAAAGAATAGTCAGGGGTGAGACAACAAAGGACAAAGCAGGGGCTCTACCACCAGCGGTGTATACGTAGCCACCAGATTGCAGTAAAGTAAACTTTATGCCAGACGAAGAGAGCAATTCCATCGCGGAAGATCAAGAACGACTCAACAGAGATGTTGAAGATGAATCAGTCCTGAGGTGCCATCTAATGATGTTACAGAAGTAACATTTGTAAATGGGAATCCCGAATCATCGAGTTTGGATTCGAGTTGGACTTCGAGTTGAAGTTCGAGTTGGAATCGGAGTTAAACTGCTATAAAAATACAAAAAGCAAAAATATTTCGTTATTTTTTTTACTATATAAAAATACAAAAAGCAAAAATATTTCGTTATTTTTTTTAATATATAAAAATACAAAAAGCAAAATACTTCATTAATATTTTTAAAAGCGCGCTCTGGAAGGGCTCCCAAATGAAATCGGACCCCCCCCCCCCCCCCACCCCCTTCTTTCCCAAACGAAGGATGGCATGTATACGATTTTTTTTTTTTTTTTTGAAAAAGGTATATACCAAGCATGGTCTATACGAAAACGAAAATGGTGTACAACAAAAGAAAACAGTTTCGATCTGTTCAATTTAAAAATACCAACGAATTTTCGATAAAAAAAATATCCCTACCTGAACTCCCTTGTCTGTTGTCCTTTCTCCTATGTGGTTTTTGGAACGATTGAGCGCGATTTCAGTGAGTTTTTGTTCCATTTATTTTCTCTCTTGTATGGCGATACAATGTCAGTGTTGTCTTCATTTCATCATCGATCTAAACAGTCTTTTGGAAGATACTGAATAAACAAATAACGTTTTGTTCGTTGGATTTATCTGTCCGTAGCTTTATATGCTTAGACGGTCGAGTGGCTTAGTATTAAACTACAGTAGGTCAGATATTTAATTACCCGAAAGATATAGCCTGGCAGTTAGTTGTCTTTTCCGTACATTTATAATTTTGAATTTTCTGCGAGACTAGTAATCGCGGGTTTGTTTTCCCATCCATACACTTTCAAGAGCTCCCACCAGTTCGAAACTTAACACGTGCGAGTGACTCATATTCATTTTGTGGGGGCTATACATACTCCCTTTGTAAATGACTGTCTCATTGATGTGGTCGTTGGTGCTGTGCGACCTCCACAAGAGGACGAGTACGATACAGCTTCAGACAACGATATCTCTCACACTGAGGAGGAAATTTCACCTGTCGCAGTTTCAAGGTCTGGCCGACCAGTACGCGCCCATTTTCGCTTGGATTCGTGAGGTATGTTCTTAGTAGATTGGCCATAAGATGATTTGTATAAAGCCGACCAAAGAAACGATTGTTGTTGCAAAAATGTAAACATAAAATTAAACATTAACCAGAAACAAGTTTTTACAATACTTTTTCGGTTATCAGGGTACGCTCCTATCTGTCTTACATGACGTTTAAGTTTATTTGGGTCCTCAAGAAATTATTAAAATCTGCAGTTAATTATTAACAGCCATTTAACTGACAACTGACAAATGGTCCAAAATTTAACTGACAACTGACAAATGGCTTAAAATTTAACTGACAACTGACATTTGTACCCCCCCATCCAGACCCTCTATAAATGTTAAATATTGTTAATGATATATTATTGCTGGTGAGCGTTAGCGAGACAGCACACTATTCTTGTTGCTGGCGAGCGTTAGCGAGACAGCACACTATTCTTGTCAATAGGGGAAAAAATCCAAAATTTTGTCGGATGTAAGACTCGAAGCTTGCGCAGTAGAGCATTATCCGGGATGGTTGAGACGACAATCATGCGCAAATCACATGGCTGACATATAATCCGGGATGCACACCTCACTTTGCACTCAGCACTTGAGAATCGCACGCTGTCAGACGCTTTCGGTTACGAGGTGCAGTTGACGTTTGCTTTTGTAATCATTCATCAAGGTCACGAACGGAAAGATATCACTTTCCACGGGATTCATCATTGATCCGTTTCTTGACCTTGATGAACATTCACAAGCAAATGAAGACATCTAGCAAATAAAAATATTTAGAAATACTTACCTATTTGTTTTATGGCAAAGTCAACTGCGCCTCGAAACCGTCTGTGCGTAAGATCGCGGTAAAATTTTCCCGTGGAAAGTGATCTCAATTCTCAAGCGGTGGATCTATAAAAGCAGCCAAACACAAATTGATCTCTTTCCGTTCGTGACCTTGATGAACGATTACAGAAGCAAATAAAGACAGCAAATAGAAAAAATACCGTGGAGGCTAAAAATTCAAAATCTGCGAACCACTCAACTGTGAAATCAAAGGACTCGTTGTACTTTCACACGAGTTCTTTGCCCGTGGAGCCCAATCATTCAAAATCTGTGGAGTTTGTGCAGGATAATTCGACCGTTGAGTCATGCTCTTTCGGTCCGTAAGTGTGTCCGTTGAGGCAAAAAAATTGAAAACATGTCGATCGCTTGTCGAAGCAAACTGTGCAACTGTGAAAGATTTCAGATGATTGCTTCACTCTGAAATCAAACGACTCGTTGCACTTTCACTCGAGTTCTTTGCTCGTGGAGGCAAATAATTCCAAATCTGTGCCGTTTGGGGCTTCTGATCCGTCCACTTCACCAACACCCCCATCCCGCAAAAAAGAAGTGTTTTCAACATTTCTTCCCCAATGTGGGTTATACAAATCACTAAACCTGCCATGACCCATTTTCAAAACCAATGCTTGCTGTAATCATGATTTTTACAACTCATCCAACTGAAACCTACTCTCCCTACCCTCAAAGTCGACCCCCTTTTCCAAACCCATTCAACTGTTTAATTAAATCCCCACAACTTTATCCCCCTTCGCCAGCACCCACTTTCATATTGAAATCACTAGTCAATAGGGGAAAAAATCGAAAATTTTGTCGGATGTAAGACTCGAAGCTTGCGCAGTAGAGCATTATCCGGGATGGCATGGTTGAGACGACAATCATGCGCAAATCACATGGCTGACATATAATCCGGGATACATACCTCACTTTCCACTTGAGAATCACGAGGTGCAGTTGACGTTTGCTTTTGTAATCATTCATCAAGGTCACGAACGGAAAGATATCACTTTCCACGGGATTCATCATTGATCCGTTTCTTGACCTTGATGAATTAATTCACACGCAAATGAAGGCATCTAGCAAATAAAAATATTTAGAAATACTTACCTATTTGTTTTATGGCAAAGTCAACTGCGCCTCGAAACCGTCTGTGCGTAAGATCGCGGTAAAATTTTCCCGTGGAAAGTGATCTCAATTCTCAAGCGGTGGATCTATAAAAGCAGCCAAACACAAATTGATCTCTTTCCGTTCGTGACCTTGATGAATGATTTAAAACAGAAGCAAATAAAGACAGCAAATAGAAAAAATACCGTGGACACTATTATAATTCAAAATCTGCGAACCACTCAACTCAGTGAAATCAAAGGACTCGTTGTACTTTCACACGAGTTCTTCGCCCTTGGAACCCAATCATTCAAAATCTGTGGAGTATTCGACCGTTCAGTCATGCTCTTTCGGTCCGTAAGTGTGTCCGTTGAGGCAAAAGAATTTAAAACATGTCGATCGCTCGTCGAAGCGAACTGTGCAACGGTGAAATCAGATGATGGCTTCACTCTGAAATCAAACGACTCGTTGCACTTTCACTCGAGTTCTTTGCTCGTGGAGCCAAATAATTCAAAATCTGTGCTCTTTGAGGCCGCTGATCCGTCCACTTCCATGAGAGGACGCAGTGGAAGTCTACTGTAAGTACGACGTCACGCAGAGATTTAATATTTGTGGTTCCTTGAGGCGTCTGTAATCTCATTTAATATGACAGAGAATGAACGGCTCATGTTATTCTCACTTCTTTCTTTGCGATCTGGACAGTGTTTTTGAATATCGTAACTCGATACAAAGTTACCGCATTACTCCTCATATAAGAAGATGGCCAGGATAAATTCGAATTAAATAAGTCAGTGGCCTGCCAGTGCTTA